>NW_012101321.1:3588076-3720169 GCF_000951045.1 Mandrillus leucophaeus | reverse complement strand
TATATATATATTTTTTTTTTTTATTTTGAGACAGAGTCTCGCTCCATCACCCAGGATGGAGAGCAGTGGCACAATCTCAGCTCACTGCAACCTCTGCCGCCTGGGTTCAAGTGATTCTCCTGCTTCGGCCTCCCTAGTAGCTGGGATTGCAAGCATACACCACAACGACTAGCTAATTTTTGTATTTTTAGTAGAGATGGGATTTCAGCCATTTTGGCCAGGCTAGTCTCAAACTCCTGACCTCAAGTGATCCGTGGGCCTTGACCTCCCAAAGTGCTGGGATTACAGGCATGAGTCACCACACCCAGCCAGAAGAATACATTTTAGAAGAAAGGTTTACATCATTCCAAATATTCTGGTTTTTAGTTATTATATTTAATTTACTTCCCTTGGGTTGGTGACATATTTTTCTCATAAAACCATAAAGGTCTCATCCCATCTCAGACTTTCATTGGCATTGACCAACAGTGTTTTCCTACAGGACATATGCTAGGCTATAGGGATTTTGCCAAATCTTTGAATAAAGATTTGCACTATTACCAAAAGTCTACAACTCTACAGTAGAGAACATCTCTAACATAGCCCAATTTTTAGTTGCAAGGATTCCAAAGGTTATAAAATGCTCCTTTTGAGAGGTTCCTGAATCCATCATTCTCATTATACCCTGTAAACCCACTTAACTGAGCTTTCCCAGTCTCTTACGGGTCCAGTTGCAATAGCTTCCTAGCCAATTCTTCGTGCTTCCTCTTTTGGGCCCCACAGCCCACTCGCATGAAAGTCATGCCACTCTTTTGTAATATAAGTCACATGAAGTCTCCATTATATTTACAATAAAATCTAAAGTATTTAATGCTGCCTTCAAGGTCCTCTATGACCTAGTCCTTGGCAAGTGCTCCACTGTCGTTTCCTTTCGCCACCTGCCTTGATCCATCTGTTCTAGCTACGCTGGCTTTCTTGCTGTCTATCAATATCCACTCCTGCCTTAGGACTTGATCCTTCCCACAGTCATCAATATGGTTTCCTCCCTCACTTCCTTATGGTCCTTGCTTAAACACCACTGTATTCCAAACAATTATTCTGACCACCCCAAAGAAAAATGTACCCACCTTGCTCTCTATCTTCTTACCTTGCTTTAGTTTTTTTTCATAGAACTTATCACTGATTTGATACAGAAATATATACATTTCCCTCTCCAGGACAATGCAAGCTTCAGTAGGGCAGGAAATTTGCTTTATTCATACTGTACCCATGAAACCTTGAAGAACATACAACATATAAGATGTTCAATAAATATTTGTTGAATGAGTGAATGGAATAGAAAACTCTATGTATCTATGGGAAAAACCAGGAAAGCAATCTCTGTGTATCCAAGAAAGGATACAGAATTGACACATAGACTAAGTTATTGGAACATAAAAGTAGTTTTGAAATATATTAGTCCTGAGAGAGTATTATGGCAAAGGTACTGGAAGTAGATTAAATCCCAAATTCTAAATTAAATCTATTTAGTTTCTCTTCATGTTGTACTTTACCACTGATAGTTGCCACTAGGGGCCTAATTCAGGTAAGACAATCAGAGAGATTTATTTCCAGGTAGAAAGAACAAAGAAAAGGTTAACACCTTATCCAATGAAGATGTATCTAGCTATCATGTTACCTATTGTATACTCCAGACACAGGCACAACCCCCCCCACCCCCCTGCCACACACACACACTAATTGTGCTCAATCAGTTAACATCATAGCCTATTTTAAGCCATAAAAGTCTCCAGGTAGAGAAATAGCAGAGGCGCAGATTCCTAAAAATGTATGGGCTACTTTGTTTTATGTTCTATATGCACAATTATCACATTTATTTTCTGATGAGTGGTGGACTAAAAACAACTGGAACTTATCTGCAAGGATGTTTTGGAAATACTTTTAAGAAAAACTTTCATACTTCATGTATATATTCAACATAATTAGACAATACTGGAATTCATGTGAAAAAGTTTTACTCAGGAGCAGAAATGATAAAGTTATACCTGTGTCTACATGATAAATTTACTATATTCATTGTATTGTAAGATTCTATGAAGAACTATTTCATTCATTCTTTGTCATATGCATAAACTCATCCCTTAAAAAGTGACATGAGTTTTACCTCTTAAGTATCTGCATGGTATGCCAGTTCTGAGTAAACTCCTTTCTAACTCCTTTCAAATGGCAAGAAATGATGGTAACAAGATAAACATTTGAGAAGAGATTTTTCTCTATTTTTGTAAACTCTGTATGTTTCAACCTAAAAAAGTTCAAAACTACTGTAATCCTCACTGATTATTTGCTTCCTTCTTTTCTCCCTGCATTCTTTCCTTCCTTATTCCCTCTCTCTTTCCAACTACCACTTCCTTCTCTTTGTCCTTCCCTTCTTTCCTTCAACAAATATTTATCAACCTTTCTAAAATGTGCTAATCCTGAGCATACAAAAAGGCATAAGATAATGACCCGGTGCTTATAGTCTAGTATGTAAAAGAGGAAAAAGCATTATTTTCAATGTATTTGCCACCAGAAACTGTTATAAATATGTAGAAATTTCTTAGATGCAAACTGGCAGCCATCAGCTTTTAAAATTAATTATATGTAGCACTAGCACAACTGAGCCCCTCAGAGGAGACTGCATGCTAGTTACCATTCTGTTTCACTTTTATTTTAACAATTAGAATAATGATCTTTTTAATATTTAAACATTTTCTCTGATTAAACAGTCCATTTCTCCTCACTCATAACAGACACTGGTCTGGTACTGTTTGTTAACTTTCTTATGAACATATTGTTTATAGCAGGTGTCTTATTAACATGACTGGTCATTGAAGGTTCATTCTTGTCCACGTAAGAGGGTAGCTTTGCCTGACACCAGAGTCAGCTCCTCTATCATCTCATGTATCTGAATCCTAATCTTATTTAGTCCCCTCCCAACTTTCACTTTTGTTGGGTGACTCATACTTGGCTGGCTCTGCAAGTGTGTCCTAAGTTCACAAGATCATAGCAGAAAATAATGCGAGTGTTCCTGTATAGATACAGCCTCAGTATACATGAAAGCTGTTTTCACCTTAGAATGCTCCAAAACAATATACAAACAAATAAATACAACAGCAGCAACATGTCTTTTACCTAGTATACAAAGGCAATGATGGTATGATGCCAGGGTCCATTAGGCATTCTCAGTGCCTACAAGGCGACACATTGGCAAGAGACCTACAAGAGATGCCATGTTTGAAATAATATTTCCCAAGAATCACACAGAATACTCATGAATAAGAAAGTATTACCTGGGAAGTACTATAGGATCTCCACAAGCTTTCCTGACAGAGTTTTGGAAAGTTCTGAGAGGAGCAGGCTTTTTCTGAAAGATAATTATCTTTTTTTAATTTTTGTCCCAAGACAAGACAATAAAAAAAAAGTCTGAATCATTTCTTTTTATCATCAGAGGACTATGTGAGCATATGCTACCTCTTTACAATTTTTTCCTACACTACTAGTTTTAAAGGAAAGTAGGAAAGATTTTCCTTTCATGTTTCTTAGCTTAGTATGGGCATGTGGCCTTCAGTCTGCTGTGGCTGGTGACACCATCTCTTCCCTCCTTTCTACAAACAAGGTTCTAGTCCATGAACTGGGTCATAGCAGTGAACATGAAAGGTATGGCCCCTGCCATACTGGAAATCAACAGGCTAGAAGAAGGAGATGGACCATAAACAAATAAAGATAAACATGTGTAATATAATCTCAAGTAGTAATAAGTGGGATGAAAGAAAATAAATATTAAGGTAATGGAGCAAAGATGGAGGGCAGAGGTCAGTGGGAGGACAGCAGGCTATTTTAGAAAAAAAAGTCAGGAAGGGGCTTTATGAGTAATTGATATTGAAGCAGAGATATGAATCAAAGTCTTGCAAAGGGAGCCATGATGGAAGAAAATTTTAAATAGAAGAAACAGCAAATGCAAGTAATTTAGTGTATTTAAAAAGTCAAGTTATTAGCCTAATTAGAGTGTAGTGAGCAAAGATGAGAGGAATAGGAGCTGAAGTCAGAAAGGCAGAAAATGTGTCATTCATTAAGTGTTTATTCCACATGTGATAGGAAGGAATGAGAGAATTTTTATATTTTTATTTTGAAGTATTTCTGACATATAAAAAAGAAATAAATAAGCTTCTCTGTATTCAGCACCTGACTTAAGAAACAATATAAGAGAATTGAATCTCCTTCATTTCCCAAGAGCAACAGAAAACTAAGGTTCTTAGAAATAAGTATAAAAAGGGATTCATAAGTTCTTTATAGAGAATTTATTTATTTATTTATTTTTATTATACTTTAAGTTCTAGGGTACATGTGCACAACGTGCAGGTTTGTTACATATGTATACATGTGCCACGTTGGTGTGCTGCATCCATCAACTGGTCATTTACATTAGGTATATCTCCTAATGCTATCCCTCCCCCTCCCCCCTCCCCACAATAGGCCCCAGTGTGTGATGTTCCCCTTCCCATGTCTAAGTGATCTCATTGTTCAGTTCCCACCTATGAGTGAGAACATGCGGTGTTTGGTTTTCTGTTCTTGCGATAGTTTGCTGAGAATGATGGTTTCCAGCTGCATCCATGTCCCTACAAAGGACACAAACTCATCCTTTTTTATGGCTGCATAGTATTCCATGGTGTATATGTGCCACATTTTCTTAAACCAGTCTGTCATTGATGGACATTTGGGTTGATTCCAAGTCTTTGCTATTGTGAATAGTGCCGCAATAAACATACGTGTGCATGTGTCTTTATAGCAGCATGATTTATAATCCTTTGGGTATATACCCAGTAATGGGATGGCTGGGTCTTATGGTATTTCTAGTTCTAGATCCTTGAGGAATCGTCATACTGTTTCCCACAATGGTTGAACTAGTTTACAATCCCACCAACAGTGTAAAAGTGTTCCTATTTCTCCACATCCTCTCCACCACCTGTTGTTTCCTGACTTTTTAATGATTGCCATTCTAACTGGTATGAGATGGTATCTCATTGTGGTTTTGATTTGCATTTCTCTGATGGCCAGTGATGATGAGCATTTTTTTCACGTGTCTGTTGGCTGTATGCATGTCTTCTTTTGAGAAATGTCTGTTTATATCCTTTGCCCACTTTTTGATGGGGTTGTTTTTTTTCTTGTAAATTTGTTTGAGTTCTTTGTAGGTTCTGGATATTAGCCCTATGTTAGATGAGTAGATTGCAAAACTTTTCTCCCATTCTGTAGGTTGTCTGTTCACTCTGATAGTAGTTTCTTTTGCTGTGCAGAAGCTCTTTAGTTGAATTAGATCCCATTTGTCAATTTTGGCTTTTGTTGCCGTTGCTTTTGGTGTTTTAGACATGAAGTCCTTTCCCATGCCTATGTCCTGAATGCTATTACCTAGGTTTTCTTCTAGGGTTTTTATGGTTTTAGGTCTAACATTTAAGTTTCTAATCCATCTTGAATTAATTTTCGTATAAGGAGTAAGGAAAGGATCCAGTTTCAGCTTTCTACTTATGGCTAGCCAATTTTCCCAGCACCATTTATTAAATAGGGAATCCTTTCCCCATTGCTTGTTTTTGTCAGGTTTGTCAAAGATCAGACGGCTGTAGATGTGTGGTATTATTTCTGAGGACTCTGTTCTGTTCCATTGGTCTATATCTCTGTTTTGGTACCAGTACCATGCCATTTTGGTTACTGTAGCCTTGTAGTATAGTTTGAAGTCAGGTAGCGTGATGCCTCCAGCTTTGTTCTTTTGGCTTAGGATTGTTTTGGCAATGTGGGCTCTTTTTTGGTTCCATATGAACTTTAAAGCAGTTTTAGCGAATTCTGTGAAGAAACTCATTGGTAGCTTGATGGGGATGGCATTGAATCTATAAATTACCTTGGGCAGTATGGCCATTTTCACATTATTGATTCTTCCTATCCATGAACATGGTATGTTCTTCCATTTGTTTGTGTCCTCTTTTATTTCACTGAGCAGTGGTTTGTAGTTCTCCTTGTAGAGGTCCTTCACATCCCTTGTAAGTTGGATTCCTAGGTATTTTATTCTCTTTGAAGCTATTGTGAATGGGAGTTCATTCATGATTTGGCTCTCTGTTTGTCTGTTACTGGTGTATAAGAATGCTTGTGATTTTTGCTTTATAGAGAATTTTTTTTAAAACCCTTATTAAAAAATATAAAACAAAACTTAAGTAGATAGCCTATTTGTATTGATCTGTTCTCATGATGCTGATAAAGACATACCCAAGACTGGGCATGTAAAGAAAAATAAGCTTAATGGACTCACAATTCCACATGGACGGGGAAGCCTCACAGTCATGGCAGAAGGCAGAGGAGGAGCAAAGGCACATCTTACATGGCAGCAGGCAAAAAGAAGTGCAGAATGAAAGTGGGGAAAGTCCCTTATACAGTCATAAGCTCTCATGAGAACTCACTATCATGAGAACAGCAGGGAGGTAACTGCCCCCATGATTCAATTACCTCCCACTGAATCCCTCCCATGACACGTGGGGATTATAGGAACTACAGTTCAAGATGAGATTTGGGTGGGGACACAGCCAAACCACAACACTATTGTTAAACAGGAAGATTTAATAGAGAAAAAGAAATCCATTCTCTACAACTGTCTTAATATTAACTGCACTTTTAATGGAACTAGAAAGACTAATTCTCACATTTGTATAGAATGAAAAAGTCCAAGAAGGGTAATATATCTGGCAGGGAAATTTCTACTGCTTTTTTTGTCTTTAGAATTTTAGTCAGTGACAGTGATGGTATAGGGATTATCCTTTAATCCATTCGAACGTATTTCTTACTTTAAAAATCTAGGGACCTTAACTTTCTTAGAATTAACTTATTTGGCACTCACTTTACAATTTATTTAAATACATAAATAGGTGGTGAGACCTTGGTTAAGAGCCACTAGTTAAATATTTGTTTAATGTTAAATGTAAACCTTAATGCTAGAAAATGCATACTATAAATTGTAAGTATACATTCAATTTTGTGCCTTTTCTGATTAGTATTATGAGTTAAACCCCACACAAAAGAGAAAGAGATGGTTCTGATATCTGCCTTTATTATAGGAAGTTGTGAATGCTGATGGGCATTACTATTGATGCATGTGCTATGCAAATATGCTTGTATGTGTGTATCTGTGTTTACTTCAAAAGATGACAAGTGCATATGAAGAGGTATATGAAAATCATGTCCTCTATATCCAAACCACAGAACAATGTCAGCCAAAAGGATGTTAGGTCCCTCATGATGCTAAAATTATATACACAGTGGTATCTAAGGAATTATTGACAAGAATATTTTTAAAGAATAAAAACTCAGTAATTTTATAGTAGGAACATGAGATATTTACATTAATCTCTGAAAACGTATGCCCCGAAGAAGTTTACTCCATAAATACCTCCTTTTATAAGTCAGCATGGTTTATAAAAGATATAGCTACACCACTGTATTCCATGTTGATTTCAATATGAAAACTGAATTTTAAATTTTGGAAATCAAAATACCAAAATTAAACTCTTATGGACCAATCATGGCTCTAGAGGTAAACTTTTTAAAAAAGCAAGCTTTTAGCATAAACAATTGGTTTATGTTCTGCCAAACTGGCAGCTCCCAGTAAGAGGCTTGCTTTTACAAACCTGAATCATAAGCTTTCAATTCAATACTACTAATAATTTATATCGTGCATGATAGGCTTCACAGCATGGAAGCATCATGTTGCCTTATTGAGCAATGCATAATGTATAATAAAAGCTTGATTCAGAAAAGCTAGAAAAATGTTCATTACTAAATGTGACTTAAGCAAATTCAGTGAGAACTACAAAGCATTATGACAGTAAAGGACTGAAAACTACCTTAAGTCTTTTGGAAGTTTTCATTTTACTATAGCAATTTATAGGACTCTGGACCAAGATAAATGCCAGAAAAAAATAAAAATATCCTTAATATTATATTTATGATGTTGGGATAAGTATATTAATTAAAATTTTGCATATCTTAACAGCTTGTATATCAAGAATTTATGATACAATATATTATATTAGTGTTCCTTTCATGTATCAGAGACTTGTATAGCTAAGTTGTTCTCATCAGGGAGTTTATATTCCTGATATTATAGTAATTTAATATTATAAAACAAAGACTTGCTAGTGGCTCTCTGCATGTTAGGAGTACTGGGTGTATAATCTTAATAAACAGTGATCTAACAAAAGGAACCAAAAGGCTTGCTCTCCAGCAGACTTATGAAAGTAATTATACCTTTATTGAAGTTATACCGTTCTAAAGCCCCTGCTGTTCCCACTGTTTCTTAAAGATGGTTACTTTCTACTTAAAGAAAACAGACACACTTTAGAAGAATAACTGTTGTTAAGTAATATTACAGAATTTAATCAGATTCTCTGTGCAGCTTATATAACAATGGTACAAATATATCAAACCAAATAATAAGAGTCAAAGGTCTAAAAAATACAGAATGGCAAATTAGAGTAACTTACTAATTGGAGTAACAACTCACATGACTGTAGGGTAGACAGGAAAGTGGGGGAGGGGGAAGAAAAAGTCTTTCGCTAACCATGATGATTCCCAGGGGCTTTAATAGGCTTTGCACAGCTATTGCTAGGGTGGAAGCAGGCATTAACAGAGTTAAATAATGTAAGATGAGACCATCTTTAAAAAGTGCTAGGGAAGAGAGCAAGCAGAATCGTAGAAACAGCTGCCTGGATTAGGTAGCTAAAGCAAGGTGATGATAAGACAAATCTTTCAGGGTTGCTCTTTGCCTTTAGTGTTTGGTTTCTTGTTTATCCAGAGGTATTCAGCTCTAGGGGAAAGGGTTTAAATAGCTTCTACTGACAAAATTGATTTATTTCCAAAATCTAATTTGCATTGTATATTTGAAAACATCCATTTACAGTAGGCAGATGATAGGTAAATAATGAACTGAAAACAATAGAATCCCATGGGGAAAAGCAATCATAATTAACTAGATCTAAATAAATGATCAGATGTCTTTTAGTCAGCAGTTTTAGTAGCATGGCTCCCTCTCCAGGTATCTACCCCACAGACACAGACTTTCCCCTATTCAGTGTTACCAGCTATCCTGAAAATTCTAATCTGCTTTGCACATTGACTGTCTTCTATGTGTTAAACCTTTGTTTTTATTTTCTTATCTAGTTAACTCATCTTCCAATGATTAACTTAAATCCTACCCTTTATCTAAGGAACATATAATTAATACTATATCATCTGAGCACTTGATACATGTGTGAATGTCTAAGCACTTGCAACATGGTATGTATGTAGTTATATGTGTGTATGTCTCTCTAGCTATTATGGAGAGTCTGAAATATTTGAACCACATTACTTTTCACAGCACATATTAAGTGTTTAAAATATATTTAATTATATTTACAAACAATTTCATTGAAAAAGACTCTATATTGCTTCAACTAAGAAAGGTATCCATTAGCACGCTCTCATGAATTTCCTTTCACTTTTTGACTTATTCCTTAAATTATTAACCAGAAAAGAGAATGTACTTTTATCTCTCAGATGGGTGAAAGCATTAAAGAATACCTACTAAATATCAGAAAAGTGGCAGCCTGCTACACAAAAGTTGTAGACACCACTGCCCAAAACCTTTACATAAGTAAATCCTGGAGCAGGCCATAATGGTAAGGGGAGAATCCATAGTTGTAACAATATGGTATCTAAAATTTCCAGTACTCAACAATAACAACAACAAAATAAGACATGCCAAGAAACGGAAAAGGGTGACCCATACTTATGTGAAAAGGAGTTACATTTAACAGACAAAGAACTCAAAGACACTGCTATAAACATGTCTAAATAATTAATATACATTATATTTAAAGAATTAAAGAAAAATATGATAAAATTAAAAATAGAGATTATAAAGAGAAATAGAATCAATAAAATGAAACTAAATGTATTCTAGAGTTGAAAAATACAATAATGAAATAAATTACAAAATGGTCTCAGCCACAGGTTTGAAAAAGCAGAAGAAAGAAATAGTGAATTTGAAGGTAGATTAATAGATGATATCCAATTTGAACAACCGAACAAAGAAAGATTTAAAAATAAACAGCATCAGAGACTTCTGGGAAAACTTTAACTGTACTAACATAAATATAATGAGAGTTATCAATGGAAAGGAGGGAGGAGGAAAAGTGAATAAAAATATATTGGCTGAAAATTGCCAAATTTGATGGAAAACATTAATCTAAAAATCTAAGAAGTTCAATGAATCCCAACTATAATAAACAAACATGAAGTGATCACATGTAAACACACCATAGCCAAACTGTTGAAAGACAAAGGCAAAGACATACTCTTGAAAATAGAAAGAGAAAAATGCCTCATCATACACAAGATAACAAAAATAAGATTAATGGCTGATTTCCCATCAGAACTAATGGTGGTCAGAAGGCAGTGGAAGGACATATTCACAATTCTGACTGAAAAATAAAAAATTGGCAATGAAGAATTCTATATCCAGCAAAACTATTATTCAAGAATAAAGGTGATAAAGACATTTCCAGACATAAAGACATTAAATGAATACACTACCAGAAGACCTGCTGAAAGAAAAAGGCACCAGATGGTAACTCATATCCAGAGAAATAATGAAGAGCAAAGGAAACGGTAAATGGTAAAGAGCAAAAGAAATAATGAAGAGCAAAGGAATTCATGTATATATATGAATATATATACACATTTGCAATATACATTTGCAGATATATTTTATATACTTATATATTTGTTTTATATATATATAACAGTATAAAAGATATCTGCAAATATCTTCTCTTAACTCCTTTCAAAACTATATTATTATATAAAACATAATTATAAAACTATATTGCTAGGCTTATAAATTTCATGTTATATATATGACAATAACAACACAAAGGAGGTATGACAGGCAGCTGTATTGAAGCAAAGTGACTATGTTTAACTGGAATTATTTTCATATTTATCTAAAAATATTGTAATAAACTAAAATGTATATTGCAACACCTAGAGCAACCACTAAGAAAATAATTATTAAAATATACTTTAAAAATTCCTGGTATAATTATAATGATAAACTAAAAGTATACATACAAAATTCAAAAGAAGAAAGTAAATGAGGAACATGGGGACAAAGGAGACATGAATCATATACAAAATAGTAAAATGACAGACATAAATGTAGCATATCAATTATTGTACCAAATATGAATGAATTAAAGACTCCAATCAAACAGACTATATTTTTAAAAGATCAAACTCTATGCTCTCTATAAGAAAAACACTTTATATTCAAATATGCAAATAGGCTGAAAGAAAATAAACTATAGACCAAAAAGTAAGAGTAAGTCATTAAAATTCTTGGAAAAATTGTAGAAGAAAACCTTTATCTTGTTACAAGCAAAAACTTCTTAGATATAACAACACAAGCATACCCAAGAAAAGAAAAAAAAAACCTGATGCATTATACTTTATAAAAATTAAAAACCTTTGCTTTTCAGGGATGCCATTAAGAAAAGAAAAAGATATTCCACAGCCTGGGAAAAATGCTTGTAAATTATATATCTAATAAGGAATTTGTATCCAGAATACAAAGAAGTCAATAATTTAATAAGAAGAAAACAAAGCTCTCAATTGAAACAATATGCAAAAGTTTTGAATAGGCTTCTCTATAGAAGATAAATAAAAATGTCTAATAAAAGATGCTCAATATCATTCATTATTAGAGAAATGCAAATTAAAACCACAATGAGATGTTCATAGCAGCATTATTGATAATAAAAAGGTGGAAACAACCTAAATGTCCATCAACTAATGAATAGATAAATAAAATGTGACTTATTTATACAAAGAAATCTTATTCAGCAATAAGAAGGAATGAAGTACTTAAAATATGCTACAACATGGATGAACCTCAAAAATATTGTTGAAAAAAGCCAGTCTATATATTGTAGACTATATATTTCATGATTCTATTTATGAGAAACTTTTAGAAATGACAAATCTATAGAGACAGAAGGCAGTCTAGTGGTTGTCTGGGGCTGGGTGTCAGAGTAGGGATTACTCATTTTGGGCCCAAAATGATGTTTTGAGGTTATGAAAAATCTTTAAATTTAATCTAACATGCTTATGGTTGTACACCAATGTACATTTACTAAAAATCATTTAACTGAATCTTTACAATGGGTGAATTTTTTAAGATGTAAATTATATCTCATTAGAGAAGTCAAAAAATAAAAAGAGAATTGGCCAGGAGCAGAGGCTCATGCCTGTAATCCTAGCAGGCCAAGGCAGACAGATCGTCTGAGGTCAGGAGTTTGAGATCAACCTGACCAACATCGTGAAACCCCATCTCTACTAAAAGAAATACAAAAATCTAGCTGGGCATTGTGGTGGGCACCTGTATTCCTACCTACTTGGGAGGCTGAGGTAGAAGAATCTCTTGAACCCAGGAGGTAGAGGTTGCAGCGAGCCAAGATTGCACCACTGCACTCCAGCCTGGGCAACACAGCAAGACTTCATCTCAAAAAATAAAATTAAATTAAATTTAAAAAGAATCTTTATTGCATCCTGATTAAATTGACTAATAAGTGCCAATAAATCAATGGATATCCCAGGTGTTATAGACTCAATTGTGTCCTCTCCCAAAATTAAACTGTTAAGCTCTAACCCCTAACGTGACTTTATTTGGAGATATAACCTTTAAAGAGGGCATTAAGGTTAAATGAGGTCATAAGGGTAGGGCCCTATTTCAACAGGACAGGCGTCTCTATAAAACTGGAAGAGATACTGAGGTGATCATGCCCAGAAGAAAGGCCGTGTGAGGACACAGAAGGAAAACAAGCTCAGAAAAGAGGCCTTAAGGGAAACCAAATCTGCCAACACTTTGATCTTAGACTCCTAGTGTTTAGAACTATGAGACACTAAATTGTCATTGTTTAAGTGATCTAGTATGTGGTAATGTAGTGAACTAACTACCAGGAAGTGCCAAAGTTGACAGATAATACTGCAGATCATCTGGACCCCACAAGTTCTGTCATTACCTAACAGGCTTCATATTGTATGATTCCATTTACAAGAAATTTTCAGAAATGGCAAATCTATAGAGACAAAAAGCAGATCAGTGGTTGGCTGGGGCTGACAGTAGCAATAGAGATTGACTGTCATCCACTCTTATTTAGCAAAAACCTCAGAAAAATAGAATGAAAAGTCAAATTGCCTGAAATTAAATTTCTGATGCATGAAGCCTGAAAATATAAAGTAAGTCTTAAACAGTGAGCTTGTGAGCTGAGATTTGCACCAGCAACATATGTATAATGTGATCCTACTTTTATTCTATTAATGAAGAAGATAAATTGCCAAACACATTTAACCAAATATTAATGGGGGAACTTATAAGATCCTTATAAGAACTGACTACCTATTCTGATCCCTAGTCAGGAGCCTCATGCCATTCTCAAACATAAAGTTGCCAGTGTTTCACCTTTTATTTTTAGTGTGTATTTTCAAAATGTTTTGCAATAAGAATGTGTTAAATTTCTATTTTAGAAGTTATTTAAATTAAGGTTATTGTAGCATATTACCTCTGATACGTCTTCATTCTTTTGCCATCAGAATTTTTCAGCCTTAAATTTTTTATAGTCTAAATTCCTCTATTTTAAAAATATCTTTTTAAATCCCTTCCTAAATAATTAAACTTTATGATTAGAGTGCCTGTTAATGTGAAAAACTTTTAAGAGAAAATCATTATATGTTTCCCATCTAATAAAAACAAGCTATATATTGGTAAAGGAGCAGAAAATGCAGCATTGTTGGTTTGTGGTGGACTAAGCTGTGGTCTGAGGAACAGGGGGCTCAGGAAATAGTTATAGTTTGCCACTAACTAGTCAGAAAACCTAAAATGATTCATATCATATCTCAGGTTATAATTCGTTCAGATGCATAAGATATTTCAGGTTAAACAGAACATAAGTAAGTACCTTTCATGTTTTTTAAGATTTTGGTCTAGGGCTCCTCACTACAAATGAACTTATCATTGTTGTTGAGTTTTTTGATTATCTTAATTGCAGAAAATGAACTAAAAGTTCTATTTACATGTTGGAAAAATAGGGGAAAACCTTCAAAGTTCACATTTCTAAGGACTGGACAGAAGTATAAGTAGATAATATATATATGCCCACAATTCATTATTTTCTTTACT
This sequence comes from Mandrillus leucophaeus, assembly GCF_000951045.1. NCBI lineage: Eukaryota > Metazoa > Chordata > Mammalia > Primates > Cercopithecidae > Mandrillus > Mandrillus leucophaeus. The sequence continues at coordinate 3,705,900 of NW_012101321.1, read as the reverse complement.
TTGTGATATGCTATTCTCATATTATTAGTTTCATTTATTGGAATTTAAATGAATATCAAGTAATGGTTTTCATGTTTGCATATTCTGCAGCCTTTAAGATCTGCCTACACATGTAGCCGGAAGTTGCTTCATTCTCCCAAAGTAAGATTTTTAGACAAAAATCATGTCCTCAGTCACAAATTTTTTTGTTACCATAGTGATAAGAATAAAGAATGAAAAAAAAAGCTAAAAATACCTGAAGACAGTTTCAGAAATGTGACCCACTTGGTGTTGTACACTAAAGTAGTTAATCAATTGAATTAGCTACATATGCGTTCAGGTGAAATATTATACTAGATGAAAAAATGCGTAGGTTGCACATCTGGAGCTATTATACACAATCAAAGAAGTCAGTATGAATGAAGATGACAGACAATCTAAAATGCATAAAATCAAATTCTTTTAAGAATAGAATATATACCAGAAGCAAATAGGAATCCATTAATTTAGCTCCTTCTTGCATCAATTTTCTGTTGTCTTTTCGTATTTTAGAATATCTCCTCCATTTTAAATTAAATCTTATTATGCATCAAAAAGTGTTGTAGCTGGATGGACCAATATAATTAGACACATTTAAAATTACATTGGAGTGGCCCCTTTCTGTAAAGGGAAGTTTCCCAATCTTCTGCATCATAATAAAAATATGCTTTTAAATTAACTTTTCTTTGGAAAATTTTAGTTTAAATAAGAATCTTAACAGACACAATCATTTACAGAAAAATCTAACATATTGCCAGGCATTAAGCTAGTCTGTGAAACATGAATAAAAGGCAGCTCTTGCTATCAAGAATGTTTTAATCATCTATCTAATTTTTTTATAACATTGATTTTTAAAATGTCTGCACAGAGTAGAATGGAAAAAGCATTCACCTTAACTCGAAGAGAGCAATATTAAAGTTCCAGCTCCATCAATGAGCTTAGAAAAGTCTCTTTCTAAGCCTCAGTTCTCCCATCCATAAAATATGTATAAACAAGCATATCACCTCCTCTAGCATGTAGATCATTATGATAATCAAAAGAGATGATATGGGTAGAAACCAATTGATGGCATTCAATATAAAATCTCTGTTAAAATGAGTCATTATACAATTTTGTTTAATTTTTAAACATTTTCAAAATAAAGATAATTATAAATGTTTATTTTCATAATTAAGAATATGTGAGAATTACTTATGAATAATAACAAACTTTTATTGCACACTTACAATGGACCACATATTTTACATAATTATTTCATTTAAGCCTCATAACAGTCCAGTGACTTAGATATTATCTTCTTATTGTAGCTGAAAAAAGTGGGGTATAGGAGGAACATATAACTTGTCCAAAGACAGCTAGAAAGTGGTAGTATAGGGAATTAAGCCCAGGCAAGTTAACCCCAGAGCCATGCTCTAAATCTAAGCCATTATGATATATTCTAAAATACTGAGTAGAGAAAAATATCCCTATGAAGCTGTTAATTTGAAAAAAAATACATATTTTAAATTACTAACACTAGTCATATATTTTTTAACTACTTGATTAGTTATATTTTGCTGCATTTAATTTTTTTATTTTATTATTATAAGAAAAATGAAAACAACTTAAATGTATAACAATAAATACATTATAGAACATCCATATGGCAGATTACTACTCTGTCAAAAATAACACTGTAAAAATTATTTGTAGTTTTGAAACTGATGAGTATTGTTAAACAAAAACAATATGTTCAAACTGTATATGGAAAATCTGGATTTTCATAAAATAATGTCATATTGACAGAAAAACTTAGAGAGATAGTTAATGTTAACAATTGCTATATCTTCAAAATTTTATATACTTTTATATTTTTCAAATTTTCTATAATTAAAATTAAATACTTTTATCATTAAGAAAAAGTCACTTAACCTAAACTGAAGCACAAAGTGATGTAGATGCGTCTACAAATAGGTGAACAAATATTTATCAAAGTCTAAAAAGTTGTTCCAGATATTAGGATACAGCAGTGGCAAAAGAAAGTCCATAGGTAAAGAATTGTGTAAATTTGCACTAAGAATGAAAGAAGAGAACACCAAACATATAATGAAGCATCCATCTTTACATTCTGATTTACTCACACCTGCGTACTAGTATGTGAGCCCTTTCTTTAGATTTAAAAAAAAAAAAGTCTTGAAATGTTTGTTTCACTTCCTTACCATCTCTTCTCAATTACATTGTGGTGACATTATCTCTAAACACAGTAGAAAGCCAGAGCATGAGTATATAAATAGAAAGAAAAGCTAACAAACAAAAATCAGTTGCGTTTCTCTACATTAACAAAAAATTATCTGAAAAAGAAGTTAAGAAAACAACTCCCTTTGCAATCGCATCAAAGAAAATACAATATTTAGGAATAAATTTAACCCAAGAGGTAAAAGATCTGTACACTGAAAACCATAAGACACTGATTAAATAAACTGAAGACACAAATAATTGAAAAGATATTGTGTTCATGAATTAGACCTTACATTGTTAATATGCCTATACTACTCAAAATGATCTATTGATTCAATGCAATCCCTATCAAAATTCCAATGGCATTTCATAAAAGCCAAACCTAAATTACATGAAACTATAAAAGTTCCTGAATAGCTAAATAAATCTTGAGAAAGAAGAACAAAGCTAGTGGCATCACATTTCCTGATTTCAACCTATATTTAAAAGCTATAGTATTCAAAATAGTATGGTACAGGCATAAAAACAGACAAATAGACCAATGGAATAGAATAGAGAGCCCAGAGAAAAACCCATGCATTTATATACAACTAATTTTTGACAAGGGTGCTAAGAATACACAATAGGGAATGGATAGTTTTTACAATAAATGGTGTTGGGCAAACTTGATAACCACATGCAAAAGAATAAAATCAGATGTTTATTTAACACCATATTTAAAAATTAACTTGACATGGATTAAAGACTTAAATGTAAGGTCTGAAGCCACAAAACTTCTAGAAGAAAACAGGGGGAAAGCACTGTGATGGCAATCTTGGCTATGGTTTTAGTTTTTAATATGACCCCAAAAGCACACATGACAGAAGCAAAAACAAACAAACAAAAAACAGTTGGGCACAGTGGCATGTGCCTGTAGTCCCAGCCACTCGGGAGGTTGAGGCAGGAGGATCACTTGAGCCCAGGAGTCCAAAACTAGCCTAAGCAACTTAGATCCCAGTCTCTATCATAAAAAATAAGAATAATTTTTAGAAAACAAGTGGGACTACATCAAACTAAAATGCTTATGCACAGCAGAGGAAACACAATCAACAAAATGAAAAGAAAATCTGTAGAATGCGAGAAAATATTTGCAACCCATATGTCTGATAAAGGATTTATATCCAAAATAAATGATAAACATACAACTTAATAGTAAAAACCCCCAAATAATTCAATTCAAAAATGGCCAACAAACCTGAATAAGCATTTTTCCAAAGAAGATATGCAAAAGGACAACAGGTATATGATCATCAGGGAAATGCAAGTCAAAACAACAGTGAGATATTACCTCACACCTAGTATGATAGCTATTATTAAAAAGACAAGAGATAGCAAGTATTGGCAAAAATGCAGAGAAAAGGGAACCTTTCTACACTATTGGTAGAATGTAGATTGGTATACCCACTATGTAAAATAGTATGGAATTTCCTTAAACAATTAAAAACAGAACTACCATAAGATCCAACAATCCTACTACTGGGTATATATCCAAAGAAATGAAATCAGTTTGTTAGAGATATCTGTACCTCCATTGCAGCATTATTCACAATAGCCAAGATAAGAAAGCAATATAAGTGCCTGTCAACAAATGAATGGATTAAAAAAGTGGTATTATACACAATGGAATGTTATCGACCTTTAAAAATAAGGAAATTTTGTCATTTGTCACAATAAAGATGAACTTGGAAGACATTATGTTGAGTTAAATAAGCCAGATATGGAAACACAAACACTGTGTAGTCTTACTTATATGTGAAATCTATAAAAGTTGATATAAAAGCATAGAGTTGGATGGCAGTTGCCAGGGCTGAGGGTTGGAGGGAATTAAGGAGATGTTGGTCAAAACATACAAATTTTTGTCTTTCAGTTTGAAAGACAAATAAGTTCTGGGGATCTAATGTACAGCATGGTGACTGTAGTTAATACTGTATTAATTACCTGAAATTAGCTAGGAGAATAGTTCTTACATGTCCTTACCACACACTCACACTCACACACACACACACACACACAGTGCCTATGGATGGTGATGGATATGTTGATTAATTTGATTGTGGTAGTCATTACACAATGCATATGTATCTGAAATCATCACATTACATCTTTAATATAAACCATTTTAATTTGTCAATTATACTTCGATAAAACTGGGGAAAAAAAGAAAGAAAAGCTGAGAAGAATCTTAAGAAATTAAAGGAAAATTCATTGAGATTTTTTTCATGCTTTTGTGACAATTTACATCCTCTTATTAGTCTTTAGTGAAGAGAGAAATCTTGCTCCATTTAAATTATTAAATATTCCCATAAACAATATTTTTCACTTATTATTCAGAAAAGAAATGATTTTCTGTGAAACTATATTATATTGAAATAGCTTACAATGTTTACACATTTTAACTTGACCGTGTTCTCCAGTACCAAATCTAACTATCCAGGAGAAAGCCTCCTAGCATCAGTATTTAAAACACGATGGTTTAAAATATACTCAACTTGATGTAACTTATTTTATATCAAAAAACACCTAAAAACTATAAAAATGAAAACCATCTCTTCCATCTTCCTCCAAAAAACCTGTATTGTATTAACTTCTTTTAACCTACTTTTCAAATATTTTCCTTTACAAATATTAAGATCAGATACAAATAAATTTGAGGGAAAGGACTTATAAAAAAAGTTTAGTAAAAGTAAGGGAAGGAATGAAGAAAGGAAGAGAACAACTGAGGCAAGTTGGGAAAGAGAAAAGAAGAAAGTTGAAAGGAAAAGGCGAAAAATAAGAAAAAGAAATGAGAAACTACTCACCTTGATGGACCAGGTCCCAAGTATCATCAATTTGTTTCTGAGTTGGGAAATGTCCACAGTCACTGAAGAAATTGGGGAGCTCACTTCTTTCCATTTTTGGCCAATATTCCCTCTTAGCAAATATTATTTCATAGACTAAAAGGACAAAAATGTAAAAGAAAATATTTTTTAAACAATATATCAAGTAAAAAACGTTAACTCTAGCTTTACTTTCCTGTCTACCAATAAGTCTCCATGATTAGTCTAGCACTATGTCGACCTTCTGGCAAAGGTTAGAAGGAAGTGGGCATGTTTCTCTCTCCTCACATTCCACAGTAGTGAAATTTTTACTTGATTCCCCAAGATGAATACTGGCACCTTCTATACTGGCTTCATGACAGTTGACGATAAATCCTATAATGTCAACTCAACCATGTCATAAGACGTAGCTTTTATATCAGGACTTCTGAGGACCTGACACCTACTGATCCACTTCACTCTTCATTGTTTATTAGCTGCTCTACTTTTTTCATCTCTTTTTGGCTTTTACTCACATTCTAACTACTTAAATTGGTAATTCCACTTTGGATGGCTTATTCTGTTTCTAAAGTTGGCCCCTAATTGGGAGCAATATCTACTTTTTGCTCACTAACTTCATGTATTTCTACTTTCACATTTAAGGTACTTTGTCATTCCTGGCTCAAGACTACCACAGAAAACCACTCAGTTGGGCCACCTGTCACTTATCTCCCATACTTGACTTTAGAAAGGAGTTAGATAACGAGCAAGACAATTGATGCATACATTTTATAAGTGTAGTTTTCCGTAAATAATTTTTTTCTTTTTTCAAAAAAGTGACATTGAGTTTCTACTTTGAAATATGCTACATTTAACCCCATGAAGCTGATTGTATAAGTCAACATTTACAGGATGTCAGCGACTGCTCAAATACAGGTTTAGCTCCGACTGCCAATGGCAAAGGGCACCAAGGTGGTTTCTAACAGAAGATATATCATCCTGGCACTCAACCACATGGATTTCAGTTTTTCTATTCATTCATTCATTCATTCATTTAGTTGAGGGAGATAGCTATGAGACATCAACAGATTCAAGACATATTTAGTGATTGTCTAAATATGAATAGCTATTTGAGATCCTAAAACACAGCAGTACAATAAATGAAAATTTATATTTAGTGTATGTATGACTATTTGTCTCTTTTGAAATAAGCAAACTAGAGCAGTTTCTTTCAGTGTCCCATCCATATCTCCTTGTCCCTTAATTCTGTGCATGCTAACTTGATGTTCAGTTGCCAGCATCTGCATTCCATTGCCTAAGGGCTCCCTCTGGCTACAGGCCTTCACACAACCCATCTATGCACCAAGCAGTGGGCCTCAACCAGACTCAGGAGTTGGCTGAGAAAGACCCAGCACTCAAGTTGTTTACACTGTTTTTTCTGAGTTCCCTAGAGGGATTAAGCTCCAGTTGTCCACGTGGTAATTTGCTTGATATTGCACTCTTTTTTGACCCCTCTCCCTTCTGTCTCCTTTCTCCATTCCATTAACATTATTGCCTAGTATTAACTCCCAAGCAAATTAGTTGTACTTGAATTACTGTCTCAGCATCTGATTCTAAACTAAAACAAAAAGAATATCACCTTTTACTTTTGTGATTAAGTAAATGTATTTCTCCTTGTAAAAGTATATAGCCCTTTATTAGTTTCTCCTTGAATTAATCATTTTATATGTTTCTCACAAGATAATATTGACATACCTATTAATATTATGGCTTTGAAACTATATAATTGATAACAGTGCCCTTAACCTGTATATTATGCCCTATGAGCAAACTTTCAGCAACATGAAAGGAGAATTAGTATTCAAGGATGATATACCTAGGGTAAATACAAAATTTAAATCACAAAAATTAATGAAATTTTCTGATAATTGAAAGATGCTTAAAAAGTTATATAGGTATCTGCCAAATATCACCCAATTAGCCATCAACACATGGAAAAGATGAAGAATTTTCTAAGTAACATGAAGACAAATTAGAACTTGCAAATTCTGTCTCTATTGAGTTACTTTACCCCTCAATGTAAATGGATGCTCTGGTTGGTAATTCTTTAAATTATTCATTTACCAAATTCTGTTCTACTGTTCAGCTCCCATGTTGGACAGACCACCATCTGTCCTAACTGGACTCCTTTATTCTGTTTTTGCCACATGTTAGCCTATTCTCAACAAAATTACCAGAGTGATGTCTGCAACACAAGTTGCTTCATAGTCCTCTGTTCCCAATCCTCCAATGGCTTCCCAGTTCTCTCAAGGTAAAATACAATGATCTATAAAGCTTGACAAAACCTGTGCTCCCGACTACCTTTCCAATTCCATCTTGCTCTGCTCTCCAGTCACAAACTTCATTCCAGTAATACTAGTCTCCTGGCTTCCTCCAAGACTAGCAGCCTCCAAATTAAGGCCTTTGTGCTTGCTGCTGCCTCTCCTTAGAACCTTCTTCCTCCCATAGTCCACCTGACTTATCTCTCACTATCTATAAGACTTTTACTCAAAAAACTTCTCAGCTAGAAAGCACCAGAGTCCAGGATGGAAAACAGAAATCACATTAATTATTTTTTTCAAACTGAGGGGATATTTCAGGATGCAAAAATATTGAAATCTGCAGTTACAAATTGAGAAGGAGAAATCATAGAAAGAAAGTAAAGATATGAAAAATAAGCAACATTCCATAATGTGAAAAAAATCAATTTAGTGATAGTTTGGGGTATGCAGAGAAGACTAATTGAGTAAAATAGTAGGAGCATTTTGGAAAGGATATGTGATTTGGAAGTCAGTAGCTAAAAATTAAAGTGGATGGAAAAGAAAATTTGGCCAGTGTAATAACTGTAAGGTTTTAGTATATATTGTGGTATTATAAAATCAGTACATTCATATTAGATTATATAATATAAACTACTATTCATAAAAAGAGTACTAAGATATTCCTGAATTTTGTACTAGTGGTATGGAGAGTTTATGGGCAAAAGTCTTAAAATCTGACTCTCTCTCGGTTCTATAAGTAAAAGGAGTCCAAGTAGCTTCCTAATGGGAGAGGGATCTTCTCTTTTTCTGCCTCTCTCTCTCTTGCACTTTCTCATTCTTTCTTCTTCCTGTCTTCCCATCTCTCCAACACTTTGCTCCTTTCTGCTCTTTTCTCTAGAAACCAGGTTGTTGGGCTGGACTGGGTGAATTAATCTAGCAACCTCTGACTTACATAGAACAATCTCTCTTTCTCTTTTCTCTTTCTACTCTCTCTCTGACTTCCTCCCTTTACCTCTAGCCACAGAAAAGAAACTATTCTAACTCAAAGAGTTCTGGTTAACTGTAAATAGCTTTTAGCACATAATTTTATCATAACTTAATGAAAACTATCATTTTAACAAATATTTTTTAGTCCTTCTTATAAACCAGGCATTTGCTAGATAGTATTTACTGATAAATATAACAGACATAATCCCTTTCTTCATGGAACTTAGTCTTAAATGTAAAATAAATACTGTATGACTAGCTGAGACTACCAACATTTTCACATTTTTACCTTATAAAGCAGCAAGACAATGATTGCAATTAAATATAATTTACTTGTATCTTTTTTTAGTCAAGAAACTGGCTCTAATAATCTATCCTAATCCTAAGCAATACTGAATTCATTAAATATAAATATAAATTGGAATCTCTGAAAATTAAGATATAAATTAGAGAATTTGTTCTATGAATAGAATTCTAACACTAATAAGCAATATGTTGTTTAGTATGCTCAGTGTCCATTAACTACTATTCTGGTATAAATACTTAATTTTCCTTTGTGCAGCTATCCCTCCTCCAATGAAGAGTTTCGGTGCAACTCTCAAGCAAGATTCCCTACCCTCCCATTGCAAAGTGTTGGATTTGTGACTCAAGCTATACGTATCGGTTGCTATCTCCCTGGAATATGAATTTAAAGCATAGCAACAAAGAGTCTTTAAGTGGTAAGGGTTTATCCATCCCCTAGAGGCAAATTGAGATTGTCCCTTATTTCCTCCTCCCTAGATCTCTGAAGCAGTTGTGTTTAATATTCAGTCTGAAATCCAACTCTTTAACTATCTTTGCAATATTCTCCCGTTAAATTTCCTTTTTGCTTTGGTTAGCTAGAATGAGTTTTCTGTTACTTGCAGAGGATCCAAATAAATTAATTCAAATATACAACATGCTAGCTTAAAATGCAAATTGCTTACAGCAATATAAAATATAATCTACCTTTGCTTTCTACAGGTAATTATATTTAAAATTTCCATGGTTAAATTAACTCCAAACTTAAATTCAAACCAGAAGTGTCTGCATCACTTACATTTTTTTCGGTCCATCCATTCCTCTAGCTCTGATAAGTTGACAATTTGTCTTGTCCTCCAAAGACCACGTCGATATCTAACACGGTGGATTAGTCTGCCATACATGTTAATAACTGCTTTCATATCCGGTCCATGATATAAAGCCTACAAAGACAAAAAAGCTCCTTATATATTTCTGGTATTTATATTTAATATGACTTGCCTCTTTCATTTAGTCTATTTCACCTAGTTTCTTAGATTATGGGTATATTTATTGTTGGTTGCCCAGGTTGGTTAAATATATGCATTGTAGAGTAACACAATCTCCCTGTAGTTCAGAGATTTCCATTATGAGTTGCTTTGTTATTATATATTCATACTTCCCATAGAATAGAGCTTCCAATATTTGCTTCTTTCACAGACACTTCCTACACTTGTGTCCGGATTTCTATAATATGTAGCCTACTCTGCCAGAAACGATGTAGTCTTACTAAAGTATTATTCTGTAATGGATGATTCTTGTCTAAGCAGTCCACCCTGGTTGCTCAAATCTTCCTCTTTTATTTCCTTTGGAAATTGTACATTCATGTCCTTTACCTATTTTTCCCTGGGCTTTTTAAGGTTTTGTTGTTGTTGTTGCTGATTTCTAAAAATCTCTGAATATTCAAGAAATTAACCCTTTTCAGCATATATGCACATTTTGCTTTATTAGTTTACCTGTGACTACATTCTTCTGTGTATGCATTTTCAACATTCCACCAGAACAGTTTTTTTATTAAAGTTTTAAATATTTACCTATTTTGTATTTGTTTTCTCTTTTCTAAAGAGCAATTCCCTTTTAGTTAACAAGTCAACTTTTTTTACATTTTACATTTTCTGGCTTATTAATGTCTCTATATATCTTTATTAATTTACTTCTAAATAATATTTAGATTTATTTTCCTGTTCTTGACTTCTTAAAGGCTTAATTTTTAAAATTTTCATTAGTTCTTATTTGTTTAGGAATGTGTTTACATTTACACATTTTCCAGTGAGTAGGCTTTCCTTTTCTGTGTTTTGCATACCATATTATAAATGAAAAAACTGAAGCAGAAAATCTTTAAATAATTTTCCCAAGACCCCATAGCCAGTAAGTTGTATAATTGGTTTTGAAACCAGCATAGAGACATTTGAGAGCCCACTTAACTATACTCTACATTCCTTTTAATTTAGTGTTTTCATCCATTCTTTTTTTTTTTTTTTTTTTTTTTTTTTTTTTGAGACGGAGTCTCGCTCTGTTACCAGGCTGGAGTGCAGTGGATGCAGTGGTGTGATCTCAGCTCACTGCAACCTCTGCCTCACGGGTTCAAGCGATTATCATGCCTCAGCCTCCTGAGTAGGTGGAACAACAGGCACCCGCCATCATGCCCGGCTAATTTTTGTATTTTAGTAGGGATGGGGTTTTACCATGTTAGCCAGGATGGTCTCGATCTCCTGATCCGCCCACCTTGGCCTCCCAAAGTGCTGGGATTACAGGCATGAGCCACCGCACCTGGCCGTGTTTTCACCCATTCTACAGGATTTTTTTGTTTGTTTGTTTCCTAGCATATTTCATATGACACATTAATTAATTTATGTATTTATCTATGTATTGTTTTGAGACGGAGTCTCACTCTGTTGCCCAGGCTGGAATGCAGTGGCGGGATCTCAGCTCACTGCAAGCTCTGCCTCCCAGGTTCACGCCATTCTCCTGCCTCAGCCTCCCAAGTGGCTGGGACTACAGGCGCCCGCCACCATGCCCAGCTAATTTTTTATATTTTTAGTAGAGACGGGGTTTCACCATGTTAGCCAGGATGGTCTCGACTTCCTGACCTTGTTATCTGCCCAAAGTGCTGGGATTACAGGCGTGAGCCACCGTGCCCGGCCCATATTACACATTATTTTTCTTGTTTCTGTCATGTTATTTTCTTTTTACGTGAAATAATATTTTTTGTTTACTTGAATGAAAAATAAATTAGCATAATTTTACTACCTTCCTCTTCTCCTTTCTCCTTCCATCTAATAGCAGATTCTGGATGTTTGCTAATGTCTCTCAACATTTAATAGCATTTTTCAATGTGTGTTTTTAATCTGCCTTTTGTTCAATAGGCTTTTGTCTTTTAAAAAGATAATAAATTGGTTGCACTTTTGGCACATTCCCTACATATGAATCTTAGTGGGAGGCAGAACCCACTTCCCACAATTTGAAGCCAAAAGTCAGATGCTTATGACTCATACCTCTTCTGTTGCTAGGATGTAGACACGTGAACTTCACCATTAACTCCACCAATCCCAAACTTTGAATGGAAACAAATAATGCTTTTAAGAGTGAAACAGTGGGAAATCTATTTGTGTGATAGAGTAACTGTAGCACAAATATACATTTTTCAAGGGCAGCATTTGTGAAGTCAGGAACACCCAGGATTCAGTGTCTGCATCAGACTCTTTCTGTATAGGATTTGGCTGGATTACTGGGAGCTACTCAGCCTTTACTATTCCTTTATGTTTCTGAACTTAGTTCTCTACACCTGTGTACAATATCCTCCTCAACATCTTTCTGCTTAAATCTGTAACTGGATTTCTTTTGCTTATAATTAAGAATCAAGCAGTGTTTTGACTGTATCTTTAAAACATGAAGAGAAAAGTTCCCGCTTGGAATGTGCTACTTGGACAGATGATGTCTCTGAGAAAAGGAAGGGCATTGGGCAACCACTTACTTCAATTTGAGTACCTTTTCCTCTGAATGTAATAACTCTTTTGGGCAACACAATCTATCTTGTAAGGGAGCCCTTTTCAGATCTCAGGCATTTGGAAGGTCACCTAGGGCGTTTCATGGTTAGGAAGTTGAGCCAGAGAAAATTACAATGGTCCATCCATGTGGTTTTTATTACAGGGAGTGTCCCTACCAGCCTTTTGCATGGAAATATGCTTCAGCTATTGTGCTACTACATTTCAGTATGTAAATCTTTCACTATAAGTCTAAATATTTCTCAAGGTAGAATTTATCAGAAAAAAATACAAATTTCTACTTACAACAGCAATATTGCAATATAGTTATGGCAAATTACTGATTATAATATTCAAATTTCTATTATCTTAATGGACAAATGTATTATACCTATCAACATTTAATAAAATTTTCCAGTATTTATTTCAATTTGCTTTTGCTTGATATGGTCATGTCTTTTTTTTCTTAAGTAATTTATTCAACTTTTGGAGAATTCCGCCATCATATGACACTTAGTATGACTTCATTTCCGTTAGTGTGTTTCTTATCAGTTTGGAAGAGATCTTTATATGTTAGGTTTTTTAAACTTTGTGTCATATTTCAGCAAATATATTGCCAGTTTGACTTTTTAACTTTGAAAAAGAAATGCTATAAACCTATAAGAAGATATCTTGACCACATTTATTGAAGTCTAACCTTATCTAAGCATTTAGGTATGAAAATATCAAAAAGGTCTTTATTCAAAAGTCTTATAAAAACAAAACGGAAAATTTTTTAAATGACTAAACCTATACACAGTGAAATAATAATTGAACATTCTAAATCGTTATCTCAATCTCATATGCATAAACACACACTTACAAATATGCAAGCCACAAATACCACTATGTGTGAATCTTATATTCACTTCCCCATCCACTAAGAAACTAGTGAAGACCTTATTCCATGCATAGCTAGTGGACATGTGTCTCTCCTAGGTTTGGTTCCTCTTGCACTTTTTCAGGCCTCTCCTCTGTGTCCATGTTGCTTGCTGTACTCATTTTGATCTGAGTCAAAGAGATTATTTTTACCACTATCTGAAGCATATGCCTCAATCACTCTACGTCTAATTGCTCAGTACAGAAACTTAAATAAACATTCTTGGTCAACTTTATCATTAAATATAAATAAAAGTATATTGTTTCCCCCACAGTGTACTCTGAAAAACGTTAAATAGCAGCTCCTAATTGCCATAGAAAGGGTACCTCTCTACAGGCCGTGGTTTTTATCTTCATGTTTCTGGTGTGAGCTCACCTGAATTAGCTCTATTAGCACCAGGTGGGAGTATTATCTAGCGTTGGCTTTTGGCAGGAAACTCCAAACATTGGAGTTTCCTGACCTGAGAAAAGACTCCACCATTTGCAATGATTGGACAATTCTGGTACCAGAATGGTCTCATGTTTTACAGTGCTCTGGAGCTGGACAGACTTATGTTTGATTCTCAAAATTCATTCTCATCTATGTCACTTGCAAGATGTCCAACTTTGGGTAATTATGTTACATCTCCATGCCTCGTTTTTCACAATTACTAAAGAAAATTATACAACCTGGAGAAATGATACCACCCCAATTCTTGATCACCAACCTCAGTGAGGTTCTCAAAGTGGCCTGGAATTTCATGCATGCTTTTTAAGGCATCTCTCTGCCATTTTCTGTAGTACCTCAATCTCCTCAAACATTCAAACCCATCTAAATGCTTACTCTCACCAAATGGCCCAATTCCTTACTTCACAAATGAAGAAAAAACAATTAGTTTATTGCAACCTCAACTTCCCACCAGCAAGTCTAAATACTTAACTGCATCTACATATCTTCTTCTCCTGCAACAATGCAGAAATATGTTTCCTCTCACTTAACGCTAATCTTGTCAAGTATCTTGGAAATCCACCCCCTCCAATCTCCTTAAAGGCCTTATAATACAGATTATCTTCATCTTTCTTGTATTGACAACCTTTCCCTCTTACTGGCTTCTTCCAATGAGCATTTAAGCATACATAAATATTTTTTATCTTAAACTATCCTTCTCTAAACCTCATAGTGCCTCAATTTATCTACTGCAGATGTTTTCACTGCATGAACTTACTGTTACTAGAGCCAGAAAATTCTGTCTAGCAGCATTGGAGACTGTGGACCTAACCCTCTTCCTTCTACTGCCTTTCAAGTGCCTTGATGTAGCATCTTCTGGTTTTCTTCTTACCTCTCTGGTTACTACTTTCATGTTTGTGGAATACTCATCTTCTGCTTCCCTTTGAACGCCAACCAGTTTCTCTCAATCTTTCTTTGTAGGATTCTCTCTTTATATAGTCTCCCTAGACAATGACATGGACTCTCATGCCTCCAGTTAGTATCAGTAATGATGATTCTCAAATCTATGGGTGGCAGCAAGTTTCAAGGACGGCATCCTTGGTCAGGGAGCTGCATCAACATATTTAGAAGAGGTTCCTCAAATTTCAAATCCTCCTGGCCCCAAAATGCTGTTATGTATCCTTCACTCTCTTGAAAATAATTTATTAAAAACATGTATTAGGCTCCTAGTGTGGGCCAAGAAGGTACAAGACCTTGTGAAGACAGGAAAGATAAAATTTCTGTTTTCAGAGGGTTACATTTTAGTGAAAGGAGCAATAATCTAATAAACGAATATAGGTTAGATGGTAGTAAGTGCCACGAAGAACAATAAAGTGCTTTAAAAGAGACAGGGAGTGATTAGAGAGTTATTTTGTACAGGTTAGTATGGGACAGCTTTTCGGTAATGTGACAATGAGCAGAGACCTGAATGAAGTAAAGAAGCAACACCTGGGGGAAGAGCTTTCTTAGAAATATGATGAGATTCATTACCAAAGTGAGGTACTTTTATAGATGAGAGGGTTTTACATTCTTTCTCAGTGAAAGAATTTAAGAACTACTGATGAATCCCAAGTCTTTCTATATGGCCCAATCTCCCTTCTGAATTTTGGACCCATATACTCAACTGCTTCCCAGACATCTCAAGGATTTCCCACAGAAGTTTTAAGCCCAGTGTTGAAATTTGGACTCTACCTTCATTCCTTTCTACTGCTCCCTCCTGCCTGCCCCTCCCCTTAGATTCTGCATTTCTCAACCATACACCAGATTGCTCAAGACAAGAACCTGGGAATCATTCTTGACTCCACCCTCTTCCTTATCTCCAAATACAACCAAACCCAAGAGTCCTATCAACTGTCCATTTCCCCACCACCACCATGCAGTAGATTACTGAAAAAGCATACTAGTTGTTCTCCTTCCATTTTGTCACCCTCTCCTCCCAATCCATTGTCCAAAGTCAGTAATTTTTCAAAAATACAAATATATTTGTGTCACTGATCTATTTTAAAGGCATCCATTCTCAGACACCAAGTATAAACTCCTTATTAAGGTTTCTAAGAACGTTATTAATCTGATTCCTACCTTCAACTTCCTTTACTGCCATTGTCCTCCCAACTATGCCCCAGCCCCTTAAATGTAAATAGTTCACCTAAGCTCATTGATATGGTCTTTCCTGTGCCTCTCAGCCTCCCAGTACACCTGACAAAATAAAGATACCCCTCACCGTCCAGATCTCAGTTTATTGGTCTTATCCAATTGCGCATCAAACACACTTGGGGTTAAATGGCCTTTCTAAATGCTATGATGATACCTAAGACTTCTTTCAGTTATCTGCATTACTCACTAGACTATGTACGCTCTTCACACACCAGGCAGGAAATTGGACCCAGTATATAGTGACTATTATCAAATTAAAAAATACATATGTTATTGAATAAATGAACATAGGCCTACAGGTACTTGTGAGTGTTAGCACACATGTTATGTAATAAAACTGTTCTATACAACAGGAGTCCCCAACCAACTGCTCTGTGGCCTGTTGGGAACCAGGCTGCACAGCAGGAGGTGAATGGTGGGTGAGCGAGCATTACTGCCTGAGCTCCTCTATCAGGTCAGCGGCAGCATTAGATGCTCATAGGATCAAGAACCCTATTGTGAACTGCACATGCAAGGGATCCAGGTTGTGTGCTCTTAATGAGAATCTAATGCCTGATGATCTGAAGCAGAACAGTTTCATCCTGAAAACATCCCTGCCCCTGCTCTCGTCCATGGAAAAAATTGTCTTCCACGAAACTGGTCCCTGGTGCCAAAAAGGTTGGGGACTGTTGCTATACAAGGTGCTCTGTCCTATAGGGTTCACGAATAGGTTCAAATTTTGTTATTATTTCTGTTTTGTTCTTTTGAGACAATTATAGCAAATTCCTACTTTATCAAATTTTCAAAGAATTCTATAACCTCCAAAATATTGAAGATCATTGAGTTATGTATAAGACGTTGTTAAGGTAATAATGAAACTCAGATTCTCCAGGGCTGTTCCAAATTTACTGATTCAACAAATATTTATTAAAAGCCAATTTCAAATACTTTTTATTATTGTAGCTATCAACCATTCCAATGTCCTGGAATTTCAACATTTTTAGTCAATAGCAATCAAATATATTTAATTTAGGATTAAAACTTTAAAATTATAAATATTTAGAGAAAAATATTGAAATTAAGTAAGATCTTAGAAGCGTTACATCAAGGAATGAACCCTGTTTTGTGTCTTTATGATTCTGTAATATCATTATTACTTATACCAAAACACATGCAAACAAACAGCACAAAAATTTTTAAAGGGAAATGACATTTTTAATTGTGGAAAAAATATTCATATTAAAATATAGCAATCTCTGTGGTCTTTTGATGTATGACTGGTAAGACAATTTGATGCTGCTTCATTATTTCCAAAGAATTCCAAATTAAATTTTTCATAGGGAATGGAAATCGTACGGTCTCTTGAGTAATCTTAAACTTCTAGCAGACACTGTCCACAGCAACAAACTCTGAAGTGGCAGTAAAGCAATATGACTATGGAAGTCTCCCAGTGGAGGAACTGCCACAGTGCTGACAATTATTCAGTGATTTGCAGTGCACCCTCTAGATCAGAAAGTTATGAAGAATTCCCCCAACAGCAACCCTTCACATAGGCACAGTCCAGGAAACTTACTATTAACTGCATTACAGGGTGTCACACTAGGATTTTGACACTAGGCAAAACAACTTTAACCACATCAGCAAAGCAATCATCCAACAGACAAAGCACCATGCCAATGATGGAATAAAAAAGAAAATCATTGATCATAACAAATTTTATAACCAAATAAAAGTAAACAATCTACTTTATATTGGCTCTGATCTTTTAAAAGTACTTCCCATTCTTTTTATCTCAAATCCTATCTCCGTATAGAAATTCAGCATTTTCCTTATCAATTAAATCACTCCTTTTCACCCTCATCTTTGGCCCATTCTTCCTCTCTCAATTTTTTAGATTCATTTTTGTCCCAGAGGTTATGAATGATTCTACAATTCTTTCTGATATTAGGAAATGCTATAATTAAATTATATAGCATGTATCAAATGTGTGCAGACAGAACTTTAAGGATGTGTGTGTGTGTGTGTGTGTGAGATCTCCTTAGACTGCCATGATAAACTTCTACAATTATGTTAATTCATCCACTCAATAGGTATTTGTTGAGTGCCTACATATAATCAAATACAATAGGTATTTGTTGAGTGCCTACTACATACAAAACACCATTCTAGGCATTTGAATACAGAAACAAACAAGACAGACAGATACCTGTCTTCATGGAGTTTGCAATCTATCTAGCCAAACTAAAAAATATATGTATACAAACAGAGAGATAAACAAGAAAAAATATTAGATTATACATGCATACAGTTAAAATGATAGAGTATATATTATGTGTCAAGGTAGTCTGTGGTGCTGTGAATAGAAAAATAAAGAGTATGTGCTTCCAAATAAGTCATATAAACCATACTGTCCATGTCAAACATGTAAACAGATGATAATAATGTAAAGAACTGGACACAATAATGACCAGAAAAATGGAGAGATCAGCTCTGCTTGATGGACAAGAGAGGGTGTCTAAGTGAATATACTTTAGGAAGATCTTGAAAGATGAATTGGAGTTTATCAGAAGATAAGGAAGGCAGAGGAGAGAACAGCATGAAAATATAAGATGACAAGAAACAATCAAGATTTGCAGTTTGCTAAAACACAGAGAATATGTCAGGGGGTATGATGTGATGAAGCTTGACAAAATGCAAGAGCCAAAACAGGGAGGTCATGTGTACTATGTTATAGTTCCTACTATATCCTGTAAGCAATATAGGCCCTCAAAAAGATTATAAAAAATGAAATAAGGTAATAACAGTGGAATTTTTCAAATATGGTACATGGCAAATAGATTTGACAGAAGTAGGTCTGTAGGCATAGAGATCAATGAGGCAACTATTGCAATTCTCCATGTAAGGGTAGATTAAAGGAAGTTCTGGCAAGGAGCACAAAGAAGAGCAGTTCAACAAACATCATGAAAGTGGAACCAATTGAATATGGGAGTGAAAAAGTTGAAAGAATCTAAGAGACATCCAGGTTTATGGCTTGAGCAATGAGTGGTAGAACAGTTTATCAATATAGATAGTTATAGGAAAGAAAGAGCTTTGTGGAGTAAGAAAATCAGTTCATTTCCCATTGTGGAGAAATTTAATTCTAATTTAACCATAGATCTTTTAATGTCTTAGACAGACATGGGTTTGAATTCTAGCTCTTTCACTTACCAGCTGTTTGACTTTGGGCAAATAATTTGCTTCAGTTTCTTCAGCAATAAAACAGATATAGCAGCTACCTTACAAAATTATGGGATTAAGTATATGGAGTGTTTACCTTTTGCCAGAGTTTTACATGTATTATCATGTTTAATCATAACTACATATGTGATTCACATACATATTAATTTACACATGTTAGTACATGTAAACATGTATACCCAGAGATAGGCAGATGGATTAACTCTAACAGTATCACCACATTGTCAGAGAAATGTGTTCAGGATGCCCACTGCAAATCTATTCCAGAGGTTTTTCCCAGAAGATCAAGGAATCGGAGTGGGCACTACTAATATATTTTATTTATAGTTGATTTCCCAAATTCCTTATTAGCAGTAAAACTTTAGCCCTCAAGGTGAGGACATTTTGGGTTCTCTCAAAGGTTTTCCAAGATGGACCCACTGAGGTTCATCTGCATTTGCCCAGCCAAAATGGGTCTGCATTATTTATTTTAAAAATCAGAATTGCAATCTATGAAAGTTGACCAGGTAGATATTTGTATGTGTGTGTAATTCTTTGAAATTGAACACTTATGCACTGAAAGAGTACCCAGGAGTGTGGGAAGTGAAGGAAAGTTGCTCTAAACAGAAAATGAGCAGATAACAAGGAAGAAACAACTTTAGTGAAAAGTTATTTCAAAATATCCTTGTTTAAGAATAGGTGGTCCCAGAATTGCTGAGTTAAGGATAAATGAGGCCTTTTGTTTGGAGTCTCCAACTTTGCACAGTCTAAAACTATCATCATAGCAGATTATTCATCACATTTTCTTAAAGTATGTACACCAAAATTTAGTTGGATGTGGTAGCAGGCACCTGTAATCCCAGCTACTCAGGAGACTGAGGCAGGAGAATCGCTTGAACCCAGGAGGCAGAGGTTGCAGTGAGCCACGATCATGCCATTGCACTCCAGTCTGGGCAACAAGAGCAAAACTCCATCTCAAAAAAAAAAAAAAAAAAGTATGTACACAGAATTTTACTTAGAAATATTAGAGGCATATTGAAAAATTTTACTTAATTGAATCTAATGAGAAATTTTAAACACATTATAATATCTGATGTATAGCTTACCTTGGTCATTACTCTTTGCAATCTTTTGCGTTCAAGCCATCCCCTGACATGCGCCTGCATGATGGTGACCATTCTAATCAATTTTGGGGTAATCATGAATTTTTTTCTTTCTCGGAATACTTGGAAGATTTCTATGTGTGGTCCAATTCTTTTAACTTTATTGTCATGTTTATCAGTTTTATTTGGAGTATCTTTTATCCTAAAAATAAAACAACTTCTTATTATAGATAATATGAAAAATTAACACTTCCACAGTTTTAAATTCTTTCAATGATGAATACATTGAAATAGGAAATATATTATAACTTGTACATAGAATTCAATGCATGTATATACAATTCAAATATGTCAATAAGGTCCTCCAAAGAAGGTTGAATATGCCAAGATCAATATTACATGGATAAAATTCACCTTCTGAAGAAAATAAATCCAAAAGAAAGTGAATTTTTCAGTCTATCTACAAGTATTCAAAAGAGAATGTTTTCATATGACAGGGCAGATTAGTTCAAATAATTTTCTTGTCCCAGAAGCTATTTTAAACTACAGAGTAATTCAAAATTATTTGATTATTTGACACTGATATTCTGTTAACCAAACATCATCAGAAAAATAACTTTGATTCAAATACTTTGAATTGAGAGGCTCTGTACTATGGTGGTAGGATCACGGCCTTTAGGATCAGCAGACGGGAAAGGTGATACCGCAAACAATGACCAGTCTGCAGTATTGCTATGGGTGACTTGGTGGTTAATAATGAGTGTCAACTTGACCGGATTGAAGGAACAAAGTATTGATCCTGAGTGTGTCTGTGAGGGTGTTGCCAAAGGAGATTAACATTTAAGTCAGTGGGCTGGGAAAGGCAGACCCACCCTTAATCTGGGTGGGCACAACCTAATCAGCTGCCAGTGCAGCTAGAATATAAGCAGGCAGAAAAATGTGAAAAGAGAGACTGGCCTAGTCTCCCAGACTACGTCTTTCTTCCATACTAGATGCCTCCTGAAACATTAGACTCCAAGTCCTTTAGTCTTGGAACTCCAACTGGCTCTCCTTGCTCCTCAGCCTGCAGACGGCCTATTGTGGGACCTCCTTATGGTCATGTGAGTTAATACTTAAAAAATTCATATATATATATAAATATATATATGAATTTTGTATATATAAAAATTCTTATATATATATAAATGGAATATATATATGTTCCATTTGTTCTGTCCCTCTAGAGAACCCTAATACAGTGACCCTAGTAGCGATTAATAACATTTGAGAAAATTGAAGATTTACTACCATTAACAGATTATCTGTAATCTTGGTAACCTTGTGTCAGCTTTTTCTTTATATGTATATACCTGTTATGTTTTATATATGATAGCCAGTTTTTCGAAGTCTTCCAAAGTCCAAAGTCTAGTTCCCTTGCAACTTTTAGCATATAAAAATGCTTTCTTCTTCTTAATGTTTTTATTTCTGCCCTCTCACAAATGGAGTTCCACTGACTGAGATGCCCAGGTCAATTCATTCACCAGGGCTGAGTCTTGCCCCAAAAATGATCTGTACCTACATCTCTGAATCCCAGACTCAAGTTTCTTGATTCTCAGAGTGAATCTCTGACTCACATTCACTCTGTTTTAGCATTATTTTCTTAGTCTGTTTTATTTAATTTTTATGTTAAGTTGATTTTTAAGTCTTGTTCTGTTCTGTACATGGCTATTATTTTTATTCTCTCAGTAACTGAAAAGTGGAGTATGATTTTCATTACTTGACCCAGCCACGAAGTCTCTGTTCAGTGGTAGATGGCAGGAAAACCCAGTTCTGTCTTTCTGTATTTGTCTTTCTGTAGTTTTTCTTGAAGCTTGTACTACCTCCTGAGATTCTCTATATTGTATGTCATTTGAACACTAGCATAACACCATTTTTGAACATTAGTTTGAATACCATTCAAGAGAAAATTTTGCACTCATTAGAATGGAGATCAGCCCCAGATCAAGAAATTTTCATAAGAAGAATTTGTTGTAGATCTTTTTGACTTCCTGACCTTCCTACTCCCAAGTAGCTGCAATGAACCAGTGAGATTTGTTGAAGCACAGAAAATTGTGCTGTATATTTATTTTTGACCTATATCTAACTATGTATAACTGAGGCTGCTAGTTCTCTTTGTGTCTATGTTTGTAAATGAAAAAAAAAGTCCTTTTCCTTCTTGCAAAAGGAAATAAATTAGCTTCGTACAATATTCATGTAACTGGAGCTCTTTTGTATCAGTGGCCGATTCATTCTCTCATTCTCTCTTTTTCACTCCCTTGAAAATGTTTATACATTACTGAGCCAAATATATATCATTTTGTACGCTGAGGGATAGATATCTTATTAAACAAAGCTGCCAGAAGAGCTGAAGAATAGGAAACAAAGTTTTGTATTTGTTTGTTTAAATTAAGACTGATTTTGAATAGCTTAGAAAAGAGGCAGCTCTGCCTTCTAAGAGGATTTTTGCTTGGTTAATATTATACATTTTAGGAATGGGCATTGATGTATGAGATCAAGTGGAATGCAGGTGAAATGGTAATGATTACTTCTTGCTTGTCCATATCATCATGATCTACTATGAAATCAAAGAAATTCTGAGTTGACATCTTTTTCTCATTTCTCTCAGAGGAAATAAGAGGACTGTTATAGAAATAGTTAAATACCCAAACCAAAAAGTGAGGGAAGGTTTCATGTTCTAACGAGATGCAAATAACAAAGGAATATGTGTGATGGTAAGGTGATGTGTAATGTGTATTATTGAAGTGACAGCTCTAGGTCATTAGAGTCTTCTGGTCTCCTAAGTTGCCTTGAAAGGCACAGAGTTTTTAATCCTCTACTGAAAAGTGTGTGTGTGTGCATGTGTATGAGAGAGACAGACAGAGAGATAAAAGAGACAAAGAAAGAGAGACAGAGACAGACAACAGAGACCGAAAGAGAACTGAAGGTTATTTCGGGTAAAAGTTGTAGTTCATATGAGTGATCAGAACTATATTATGTAAAAAATATGAAGAAATGCAAGCATGTTTACAAAATGACGAATGTGATTTGTCTGGTTCTCACAACAATTGAAAAACAAATGAATTTTATCTTAGGTCTGAAACAGATGAACTTTGATCAATACCATATCTCTAGATAACTGGAATGTTAAAGAAAAGACAAGAACAATTTATAGAAGTGAACAATTTATAGACGTCTTGATGGAAAACAAATTGTATTTACAAATAATGAGTTTGAAAAGAAGCGAATACACTAAATTTTGACAATGGTAAATTCTGATGAGCTTAATCATAAAACAGAGAAATGCTTGTGAATCCTTAACTATAAAACATTACATAGGTGGTATATTTTAAAAGTAAAATTAGAATATGATATCACTTTTGTTATACTGACAAACTGATTTTTGATTACACAGTCTGCTCTTAACAGAGGGAAGACCATTCTGTGCCTTCAATATATTTTGCCCAAATATCAAAAAGTTCCTTTTATCACTTAAGTATTCCTTTTATCATGCTTATGAATCTTTTTTCTCTTCTTTGTGACTTTTTTGCAAAGTTTGGTATTCCTAACATTTAAAGTTACTTTGTTACTTGTGTCTCTGTTATTTCTTTTTTACTCAAAAGGCACCTACAACTTCTGTTCATATTTTACTTCATCTGACAATTTTTTCAATATTTTCCCCGCATTCAAGTTCCAAATTTTATTTTATTATTATTATCCTCTTTTTGAGACAGAGTCTCGCTCTGTCACCCAGGCTGGAGTGCAACAGTGCAATCTTGTCTCACCACAACCTCCGCCTCCCGGGTTCAAGCAATTCTCATGCCTCAGCCTCCTGAGTAGCTGGGATTACAGGAGTGTGCCACCACACACTGCTAAGTTTTTGTATTTTTAGTAGAGACGGGGTTTTGCTATGCTGGCCAGGTGGGTCTTAAACTCCTGTCCTCAAATGATCTCCTGCCTCCAACTTTCAAAGTGTTGGGATTACAGGCATGAGCCACAGTAACTGGCCTCAAGTTGCAAATTAAAAGAAAATAATAATAGTAATAATAATGTCTTTTTAACCTAACTTTTGGGTACCCCAAATGGCTTCAGGATCATACCAAAGATGTTCTTCTTCACTTATAAAAGGAGGGCTGCAACACATGACAAGGTACGTCTTGCATGGTTGTTATACAAATGTTATAACAATTTTATTTTTTTAAAACCAAAGATGACTCCCATATATTGGCCCTTACGTTTACTTCTGCATATTAGGACCATTGGCTCAACAGCTTGCCAGCTCCAAATTCAAAATTCTTAGACATTCAGTTGTTTTAAACATGGCCCAAATAAGCATATTTTTAGCCATTTGGAGTCTACTTGCTTTGCCTACACCATGAAATCGCTTCCAACATCTGTTAGACATCAATAAGGCAAATCCGGGGGCTATAAAAGACCTCATGCCACTGCTGCTCTTTGGAGCTCAATGACCCAGAGATTCTCCATCCTGTGGTTGAGTGTCATCATCTAGACATGGAAGTCCCCCCTCTGATTTCCCTCTCCCACAGGAGATCGCTACTCCTTCTGGGTAGGGGCTCCATGTCACAGTCTCTGGAAGGCCTTTGCTGGGAGAGACTTCTCATGCAAGCCTATCCATGTGCTGACCAAATAAAGCTTGGTATTGGCTACTGCCACTTCAGGGTCATGTCTTTTTCTTGACCAGAGCCATGATCCTCGACCTTGTTACAATGGTCCTTATTTTTATCTAATTCAATACTGTATTGAGGACTGTCCTGTTTATCAAATTTCAAAATATAAAAACAGGTGACTAATCAAGGAAAAATTTGGCCTAAGTTGAATATATAACAAATAAAATATTAATAAAGCCGGGTGCAGTGGCTCCATGCCTGTTATCCTACCACTTAGCAAGGCTGCGGCAGGTGGATCATTTGAATCCAGGAGTTCAAGACCAGCCTGAGTCATAAGGTGAAATTCTTTCTCTACAAAAGCAACTATGAAAAATTAGCCAAGCATGGTGGCACATGCTACCATGAGAGGCTGAGGTGGGAGAATCGCCCAAACCCAGGAAGTCGAGGCTGCAGTAAACCATCATCATACCACTGCACTCCAGTCTGGGTGAGAGATTGGGACCCTATCTCAAAATATACATATACATATAAGTTTTTACATTTACATAAACATATTAGAAGCACAGTGTGGTATATTGATGGTCAATTAAAGCCTTCTTAAATCCATACCTTTGCAACGTGATTCTCCAGCCCTACTCATCAAGAGGTGGAGTCTATTCACTTACTCTAGGACTATGAGCTGGTCTTGTGAATCGGTCTGGCCAATAGAATTCAATGGAAGTGATAATGTGCCAGTTCTAAGTATGTGCTTTAAGAGACTTTACACAGTTTCATTCTTTCAGAATCCTACATCTACATGACAATGAGCCAGCAAGTCTCTAAAGGATGAGAAGCCACATGGGGAAGAGAGAAATTGTACCCACTGGTGTAAGCCCAGGTCTGGAGCAGATCATCATTATTGTTGCATGGGAAATAATAGCTGTTGTTGTAAGCCACTAAGTTTTGTGATGCCATTGTGGTGATAGATAACTGATGCACATACTTAGGTCTATACTCAAAGACTAACACAATAACTGTCAAATTGATTTTTTCAAAGATTTTGTTTCAGAGGTAAATTATCTGCCAAGTTGTGACATTAGAGATGAAATTTTTAAAACCTTGAGGCTTGTCAATGTCCTCCTTGTCAATATGTTCTTATTTCAAAGTGATCAATGACTAAATCCATATGGAAAAAAAAAATATGTATGTCCTTAGTAGAGGACTCCATTCCTCTCCACTCTGAGATTGTTGATTATTACAGCAAATTTTTGCTAAACATATATTATACAAATCAATCATATCATCAGCAGCTAGTTTCTGCCCAAAGCCCTGCTACAAGTTACAGGTTATAAATTTCATCTTCTGAAAGAAACATCAAAAGAATGGTAGCCTTATGAACAATGCATTTTCTTAACAATTTATAGTAGCAGGAAAAGACTTATGGGCACAGGTTTCTCAGCTTAAACTGACGTCACAACCATGAACCTGTTAGACTAAGCAAAAGAACTGATTCAGGATTTCAGGACTTTTTTCATCCAGAAACAGAAAACTTCATATGGTATTCTGCTTAAACTCAGATTAACAAATTAAGAATTAATTATCTAGAATTGAATACACTGATTATGTTTCATATTTATTTTCTAATAAAATATGAGAAAGCTTTTTTTGAATCAATTTATAAATTTGAATTTGTTTGCCTTTACTAGTACAAACTAGAATGAAATATCCTTTAAATGGTATATAAATGGTTTCAACTAATCCATCAGAACTTGAGGGGAAAAAAGTCCTAATGAAAATGTTCATATATACAATAAATTAATAAATCATTGTGAATAAGTTTATAGAAATTAAGAACACATTTTATTTTATCTTTAAAACAATATAGAACAATAGTTAAATATATACAAAATGCCTCTACTGAGTTCATTATAGAAGTATTTATTTACAAAGTTTTAATAAGAATTGATACTTTTTTCTATCAAAATGTAATTGAAAAATCAAGTTTGTAATCCATTTTCCATTTTAATATATAACATTTAAAGGTAAGTCAGTAAACTAGGTATGGTGGCTCCTATTAAGGAACGTGGATTTAATCCTTACATGAAAATGATGCCCACTAGGTCCTCCTAAAAAACCAGCTCACTCTTTTCTATATTGCTTAGGGATTGCCAACTAATGGAATGTTACAGGAAAACATATATTGGTAAATTTGAGGATATTAAAAAGAGAAAGGGGTGTTTTTACCATTATATGCAATGTAGGTAAAACCTGGAAGAATAAAATTGGATGATTCCTAATTCCTGACCTCAATGAAAAAACTGACAAGGGCAATAAAAATCCTGCTACATAAAATCATTATGAAAGAACATAATATGACACCAGGAGATTTATTAGTCTTCTAGACAGAAGTTACTGATATGTTAGTATCATATGATTCGAGTTTTGCTAATGATACAATATAAGCATCCATGTTTTAATCCATTCCTTACTCCACATTTATTAATGAAACTGACTCAGTAAAACACCAAGTTAAAGATATTGAATAAAAAGTGCTAGAATATGGGTAGAGCATTCAAATAGAGATTTCTCTAAAGAAGACATAATAAATTGCCAAAACGTATATGAAAAAATGCTCAACATCACTAATCATCAGGGAAGTACAAATTAAAATCACAATGAGTTTTCACCTTACACATCTTAGAATTTATTATCAGAAAGAGAAAAGACAGCAACTATTGGAGAGGACACAGAGAAAAGGGAACCCCTGCACACTGTTGGTGGGAATGTAAATTAGCACAACCTTATGGAAAACAGTACAGAATTTCCTCAAAAAATTAAAAACAGAATTTGCAATCTACTCATCTGACAAAGGGCTAATATCCAGAACCTACAAAGAACTCAAACAAATTTACAAGAAAAAACAACCCCTTCAAAAAGTGGGCAAAGGATATGAATAGACACTTCTCAAAAGAAGACATTTATGCAGCCAACAGACACATGAAAAAAATGCTCATCATCACTAGCCATCAGAGAAATGCAAATCAAAACCACAATGAGATACCATCTCACACCAGTTAGAATGACAATCATTAAAAAGTCAGGAAACAACAGGTGCTGGAGAGGATGTGGAGAAATAGGAACACTTTTACACTGTTGGTGGGATTGTAAACTAGTTCAACCATTGTGGAAGACAGTGTGGCGATTCCTCAAGGATCTAGAACTAGAAATACCATTTGACCCAGCCATCCCATTACTGGGTATATATCCAAAGAATTATAAATCATGCTGCTATAAAGACACATGCACACATATGTTTCTTGTGGCACTATTCACAATAGCAAAGACTTGGAACCAACCCAAATGTCCATCAATGACAGACTGGATTAAGAAAATGTGGCACATATTTACCATGGAATACTATGCAGCTATAAAAAAGGATGAGTTCATGTCCTTTGCAGGGACATGGATGCAGCTGGAAACCATCATTCTCAGCAAACTATTGCAAGAACAGAAAACCAAACACCTCATGTTCTCACTCATAGGTGGGAATTGAACATTGAGATCACTTGGACACAGGAAGGGAAACATCACACACCGAGGCCTGTTGTGGGGTTGGGGGAGGGGGGAGGGATAGCATTAGGAGATATACCTAATGTAAATGACGAGTTAATGGGTGCAGCACACCAACATGGCACATGTATACATATGTAACAAACCTGCACATTGTGCACATATACTCTAGAACATAAAGTATAATAATTTTTAAAAAGGCAAAAAAAAAAAAAAAAAAGAATACCATTCAATCCAGCTATCTCACTGCTGGGTACACATCCAAAGGAAATGAAATCAGTTTGTCAGAGACATCTGTACCACCTTGTTCACTGCACCATTATTCACAATAGCCAAGATATGAAATCAACGTAAGTGTTTGTGAACATATGAATGAAAAAAGAAGATGCAGCATATATACACAATGGAATACTATGCAGTCATACAAA
The DNA here is from genome assembly GCF_000951045.1 of Mandrillus leucophaeus. NCBI lineage: Eukaryota > Metazoa > Chordata > Mammalia > Primates > Cercopithecidae > Mandrillus > Mandrillus leucophaeus. The sequence goes on along the minus strand of NW_012101321.1, from coordinate 3,677,285 downwards.
GAAGGAAATTCTGTCATTTGTGACAACATGGATGAACCTGGAGGACATTGTGCTAAGTGAAATAAGCTAGGTACAGAAAAGCAAATACCACATGATCTCACTCATTTTTGGAATCCAAAATGTTGATCTCATAGAAGTAGAGAGTAAAACGGTGGCAAAAAGAGCTGGAGCATTTGGGAGCAGATGTTGGGGAGATGTTGGCCAAAGGATATAAAATGGTATTTACATAGGCGGAATCAGTCCAAGAGATCTATTGTACAACATAGTGACTATAGTTAAATATATTGTATTCTTGAAAAATGTGAAGAGTGTGGAAATAAAGTGTTTTCACCATAAAAATGATACCTATGTAATGTATATGTGAATTAACTCGATTTAGTCATTCCACAATGTATATGTACTTCAAAACATCATTTTGTACACAATACATACAATTTTGTCTGTAAATAAAAATAAACAATGAGTAAACCAAAGAAAAAGTTGCTGAACAAACTTATACAGTCACAACCATGCTTTATGAATGCATCTTGATCACAAGATAGGGATGAGAAAGCAAACTAACAACTTAGCTTCCTCCATCATGAATTAGTAGTATATAATATCTTATAATCAAGGGGAATAAGCACCTGCTACCCTGTGATAAACAAACACAGGTAATTCTGTCTAGCACTAATCTCCAAAATAATTAGAATCTCAAGCCCCCCTCCAGCTTTTTTATATAAGTTATTACTGAATCTATAACCAAAGAATGACTTTTAGCTCTCATTGATATATGACCCTGGATGGGAAAGATAAACATTAGTCGGTCATTTAGTTTTTGACCACCTAACACATTCCAAGAATAGTAATAGTATGCAGACAAGCAAAAGGGACTGGCTCCCTTCACATTATTTCAGATTTATACTTATTTTCTGGATATAACAATTTATCTATTGCTGATCTTTTTCTTTTATTTTCCTTTTATTAACACATTTTTATTTTTATTTTATTTTAGAAAGAGAGTCTTGCTCTGTCATCAAGGCTGGAGTGCAGTGGTGCAATCACAGCTCACTGCAGCCTCTAACCTCTGAGCTCAAGTGACTTTCCTGCCTCCATCTCCCAAGTAGCTGGGACTACAAGTATGCATCACTATGTCTGGCTCATTTTTCTTTTAGTTTCCAGCAACCAAACCTGTCTTCATTAAAGTGTCTTTCACTTAATTTCAAATCTTATATCTCTATTAAAAGATACATATATGTATATACACAAAATCTCCCTTCCAAAATGAACATCCCATATTTCATCTGCATTATATTTCTTAACTTTGGAACAATAATTTCTGAGCATATTTTTGTGAGAAGCACACAATCAGAGTGCCTTGAAGGTTTCATCGTGTTCTCAAATAAATTTTTTGTTGTGATTAATTAAAAACACACACCTGGCAAAAAATGATTAGAAACATACATACAGAAAAATGTTTCAATAATTATTTTAAGTTAAAATAGAAATAAGGCACCATTTTTCACTTCCAAATTTAAAAGGAAAACCCTGCAAACCTAAAGAATTCCAGAGAAAGTTTGGTTCAAGATGCATTTCCAACGTTATTCTCAATTGTGTAATCTACTTGGAAAATAGATTGACTTGGCAATATGAATCAAGAGCATACAACCTAGTAATTTCCTTTTTGGAAATTTCCCCTAAGTATGAAAAAAGCGATATGCATGAAGATATCCATCCACAGTTTCATTTATAGTAGAAAAAAAATTAGAAACAGATATCTAAGTAAATTGTGTTAGAGCCAATCCATAGACTATTATGAGGTTATAAAGGTGTTGTTTATGAAGATTACATAATAATTTGAGTAAACGCTTGTCTTTTCAAAAATTGATATTAAAAGAATAAGGATATTAAATTACATGCATTACATAATTGTAACTTTAAAAAATATATATATATATTTATATACATATCTATAAAAGACTATTAAACCATGCCAAATATTATTAGTGGTTATATTAACTCAGTATTTCTAAATCAAGAATGGATAGGAATCATGACCATTATTTCCAAGGAACTCCTATTCAGGACCTTCCTTCAAAGATTGTTTCATTGACTCCTTCAGTAAAACTGATGCAAATTCCTGATTAGATGTTGGGTTATAAAAAAAAAATTAGGTTGTAAAGAAAAATGATAATTTGTTTCTTGTTTTCTAATTTTTTCATATTTCCTGAAATAGGCTAGCATTCACTGTGTAAAGTTAAAGTATAATAATTAAATCCATTAATATCAGCAGTAGTGGTAGTAACAATCTTTCATTAAGCATTTATTTCAGACATACTTTCTCCTTCAATCTTCAAAATAGTATTGTTAGGGATGGAGGCAGTGACATGCACCTGTAATCTCAGCAAGTCAGGTGGCTTAGACAGGAGAACTGCTTGAGCCCAGGAGTGAGAAACTAACCTAGGCAACCTAGTGAGACCTTGGCTCAAAAAAAAAAAATCAAAATTAAAAAAAAATAGTTTCATTAGATAAATATTATCCTGATTTTATAGATGAGATAAAGTTATAAGTAGTATAGCCATAATTCCAAGCCCTCTTGATTGTGTGTGTGATGAAATCAAAGGAGGACAAAATTATGTCATGACAACAGAAAGACTGGTATTGACAGTAGCCAATCCTCAATAGTTAGGATGCCTTGGGTAACTGGCTTGAGGTTTTCATTCATTTGTTTGTTTCAGGAGTATTGAAAGATGCAGTCATATCACAAATACAGAGAGACTATTACAGAAATGTTCAATTTTATGCCATGGACTTTATGTTCATTCTTTGTATAAGAATGAGTTGTAGATGAGATATGGGAAATGTATTGTGACTGTCAGATACATGGAGACTAAGTGACCTCCTCTGAGTTAGAGAATCATAGTAATTATTCTTTGCTTACCCTCCAAATGTAATTTTTAAATTTATCTTTCTTTACCATGTCCTAATAGAATTTTGATACGCAGTAAATTGTCATTTTTATAGACATTTTTAGCCACTAGAGAGTCTCCATATAACTCTTTTAAAAATTCTCATGAAAATAAAAATGTGAGTCATTAAAGGCAAGATCCAAAACAAGTTTTCATCACAGAAGAGACCACTTCACTTGTTTTCATGCCAACTCCTACTAATGTCACTCTAAGAATGAGAGAAAGAACAGGGCTGACTGGCTGCCTTTTACTTTTTCATTTGAAGTTTGACAAATCTATGCTCAAAGCATCAAATCAAATAGTTCAGAGAGAGAAGAGATCATTATGCAAGATTACATGTGAGAAAAGATACAATAAGTTAATTAGTAAGTTAATCATGTCCGACCACTACACCCTGAGCTTGGCAAACATTTGAACAGGGAATTTCCTTTCAACTGCTAATGCTTATACAATAATATATATTAAACACTAAATCAGTTTTAGAGTTTGGTTCAGATATTGCTACTAATTAGTTTTGGCTGATATTGAAGTATTTTGTATGCTCCATTTATAAAAGCACTGTTTGCCCATCTGTTCATAGGTTGAAAGTGATTAAGGATACTTATTTTGGCTGTTGTAAAAGCCAAATACTTTTCAAGCTGAAAATTTGTGACAAAACCAGATCAGGTTGCCAAGTTCAGAAATATATGAAAAGAGATCTGTGATGCCTCCCTCCCCCAATTCCTCTTCCAACCTGCATTATCGAAAAGTAAATATCACCACTTTCCTGATTAGACTAGCATGCCTGCTTTGTCCAAATGCTTTGCAATTTAGTTATAATTTACACAATTTACTCTGATTTGGATCTTCTGCTACCAAGCTGTGTCGAGGGCTTTCGTTTCCTGTACGTGCAGCCTTGAAGTAGAAACATGTGATACTCTTGTGCTTTGAATGTGGGATTTGAAAGTAACTTGGGTAATGAGTGGAACAAGTTTGTGGTCTACTTTAAACCCCTAAATGATTTCTGTTAAGTTTGAAAACAATGCATTAAATTCAACATGGGTGATATAGATTTTTAAGGGGAGGGATGTAATACATGCTCGTGAAATTCATTTTTTGTCTCATTATTATTTTACTATTCCATTTCCAAATATTCCCAAGGGTTCAGTACTTCACGCTAGTAAAACCTGTTCACTTCAAAAATCAGAGCAGCATTCCTGGGACTTTCTAAAATAAGATGCACTCCTCCTGAAGTGGAAGATAATGTCACTTTAATTCAGGCAAATTTTAAAAATAGTTTAAATACCTAAAGGACATGTAATTCTTGGGTGCCTTCTGTTCTCTTTTTGTATCCCAATCATTCCTCAAAATGCTACTCCATGCCAACCCCTCCAAAACAAGTGCCCTCCTATTTTTGACTATTTCTAGGTCCACAGCAATCTGTTTAACTAGATCATATCAAAAGATGGAGATTGATATCCCATTTAAAATCTCTAAGAAAATTTGAATTTCTGGGTAGGATACCTTTTACCACCTATATAGATCCCTAGTTAGAACATTTCAGGTAGTAAAATGCTTAAGGCACTCAATATGGGAGAAGAGAATCAGGCATGGGTGCGGGAGGCAGAAGACGTTTTCCAGGTGCATGATATCATGTCTAAGGAAAGAGGGGTTTTATTGTTATTACTGCTACTACTGCAGCTTGGTTTCAATTTTCCAACAGATTTTCCTCAAAACAAAATAGAGACTTTTAAAATTCCAAATTCAGTTCAAAAAACACAATCATTTCTTTCCTCCTGGCATAGATAAACATTCTGTAGGAGCACTACTTACTAAAAATTAAGTTGAAATTATCATTTCACGTAATGGAAAAGCAAAACCAGGAATACTGTTTTTATTCAAATTTAATCAATTCTGATTTTCTCTTTCCAACTTTTCAGGTTCAGGGTGTACATGTGTAGGTTTTTTATATGGGTATATGGTATTTTGTGTTATGGAGTTTTGGAATACAGATTATTTCATCACCCAAGTAATAAGCACAGTACCTAAAAAGTTTTTTGATCCTCACTCTCCTCCCACCCTCCACCCTGAAGTAGGCCTATTGTTCCCTTCCTTGTGTCCATGTGTACTCAATATTTAGCTTGATTTGCTTTATTATTATTATTTCAGTAGCTTTAAGGGTACAAGTGTTTTTGGTTACATGGATGAATTGTATAGTGGTGAGGTTTGAGATTTTAGTGCACCTATCACCCAAGTGGTATTTGGTTTTTCATTCCTGTATTAATTCGCTTAGGATAATGGCCTCCAGCTGCATCCATGTTGCTGCAAAGAATAGGATTTTGTCCTTTTTTATGACTGCATAGTATTCTACGGTGTACATGTACCACATTTTATCTAGTCCACCACTGATGGACATTTAAGTTGATTCCATGTCTTTACTATGGTGAAGAGCACTGCCATGAACATACATGTTCATGTGTCTTCATGATAGAACAATTTATATTCCTTTGGGTCCATACGCAGTAATGATTGCTAGGTTGAATGATAGTTTAAGTTCTCTGAGAAATCTCCAAATTGCTTTCCACAGTGGCTGAACCAATTTACATTCCCACCAGCAATGTATAAGTGCTCCCTTTTCTCCACAACCTCACCAGTATCTTTTATTTTTTGACTTTTTAATAGTACCCATTCTTACTGGTGTGAGACGGTACCTCATTGAAGGTTTGGTTTGCATTTCTCCAATGATTAGTGATGTTAAGCATTTTTCATATGCTCATTGGCCACATATATGTCTTAATTTGGGGAAAATGTCTGTTCATGTCCTTTGCCCACTTTTTAATGGGGTTGCTTGTTTTTTACTTGTTGATTTAAGTTCCTTATAGATTCTGGATATAAGACCTTTGTCAGATGCATAGTTTGCAAACATTTTCTCCCATTCTGTGGGTTGTCTGTTTACTCTGTTTATAATTTCTTTTGTGTGCAGAAGCTCTTTAGTTTAATTATGATTGATTTGCCAGTTTTTGTTTTTGCAGCAATTGCTTTTGGAGTCCTAGTCATGAAATCTTTGCCAGGGCTGATGTCCAAAATGGTATTTCCTAGATTTTCTTCTAGAATTTTTTATACTTTTAGGTTTTACATTTAAGTCTGTAATCCATCTTGAGTTGATTTTTGTATATAATGAAAGGAAGGGTCCAGTTTTAATCTCCTGCATATAACTAGCCAATTATCCCAGCACCACTTATTGAACAGGGAAAACTTTCCCCATCGCTTGTTATTGTTGGATTTGTCAAACATCAGATGGTTGTAGGTGTGCGGCTTTATTTCTGAGTTTTCTAATCTGCTCCTTGGTCTATATGTCTGTTTTGGTACCAGTATCGTGCTGTTTGGTTACTATAGCCTTATAGTGTAGTCTGAAGTCAGGTAGTGTGATTCCTCCAGGTTTGTTCATTTAGCTTATCATTGCTTTGGCTATTTGGGCACTTTTCTTGGTTCCATATGAATTTTAAAAGAGTTTTTTCTAACTCTGTGAAAAAGATACTGGTAGTTGATAGGACTAGCATTAAATGTGTAAATTGCTTTGGGCGATATGGCCATTTTAACAATACTGATTCTTCCTATAAATGAGCATGTTTTTCCATTTGTTTGGGTCATCTTTGATTTCTTTCAGCAGTGTTGTGTAATTCTCATTGTAGAGATCTTTCACCTCCCTAGTTAGGTGTATCTGTAGGTATTTCATTCCTTCGGTGGCTATTGTGAATGGAATTGTGTTCCTGAATTAGGCTGTCAGCTTGGACATTGGCGAATAGAAATACTAGTGATGTTTGTTCATTGATTTTGTATCCTGAAACTTTGCTGAAGTTTATCAGATCACGGAACCTTTAGGCAGAGGCTACGGGGTTTTCTAGGTATAGAATCATTTCGTCTATGAGAAGAGATAGTTTGACCTCTCTAGTTATTTGGATACCTTTTATATCTTTATATTCTCTTGCCTGATTGCTCTGGCTAAGACTTCTAGATTCTGATTTTTTAAATCAAGTTAATATATAATGCATTTTAGGGAACTCTCTTTAACCTAAACATGTCGGAAACTCCATTTGATTGTACCTACATGTTTTACTGGTAGGATACTGAAAAATATTATCATTGAAGTCAACTGAAATAACTAGGGTGTTTATGCCAAAGGTGTGATGAGGGCTGATTTTTCAGTGGCACAGTGACCAGAGTTGTCAGTTTTTATCTATGAAAAAGGGAACACAGTAAATTGTTCTGCTCTTCATCCCAACACAGTTATTTATTCCTCTTGGGATACTTCTGCTCCCAACCCAAACTCTAGTCAGTCATGGAGAAGAGCTGACTTTACCTACTCTCATCCATCTCTCTCACCTCTGCTCAAAAAAGGGTGAAAGGTAAGATACTTTATCCCTAGAATAGGGACTTTAGATTACAGGGCTCCAGAAAATAAATAAATGTCCACAATTAAGGTGATTCTAAAAACAATTTCTAATATTATACTCAATGTTTTATTCCCAACCATGTATATATCAGGGACTACCATTTCCAAAAGATTGGGGATACCCTCAAGCAGGAACACACAGAATGATGGTCAGGCAATCATAGGCAAAGCCTATTAGAGAAGCAGAATTGTGGACAGTCTGAGAGTAACCTGGATTAGAGACAGATAGGATCCTTTGGCCCCCTTGCCATGCTTTTCCTCTCTATTCACCCTCTTAATGTGTTCCTCCATGAAAAAGCAATTGCAAATATAATTTTCCCTGCCGGAGACTTAATTCATTCTTATTGCACTATTAGGTAGGATTACTATGTTTTAAAGAAGAGAACTTATGTGTGTTCTGTTTCTCTATTCTGCTTGCTCCTCCTTGGACAATTTTCTTCTTATTATACGCAGGAGTCGCACCTATACCTTCCTCTTGAACCAGGCCCAGTTGTCCTCTTTCCCAGCTGCTGATTTCCTATAGTCAGTTTCCTTACTCTCTGCTACATCCTTCAGCAGAAACTAGGGGAATTATGTGTGTCCCATGCTTACAAGTGAGGAAGTACACTCTTGACTTTTCTAGAGATGAGGCCATTTCTATTCCAGGGGAGAAAGCAGAAGGCCCCGATTCAGCCTGTAGCTGAAGCCAATAAGCGCTCAGCTTACCAGAGAGCCCAGCCATCAGTAACTGGTTATTTTGTGTTCTCTTTGTTCTGCCTATCACAGCAGTGTTTTTTTCCATCATATTAGGCTAGATTGGGAAACTAGTGATGCTGATGTTCTGATTCCTTGTGACTAATGCCAGTGTTACACTCTGGACACATTCAGAGGCCTGGGCTACCAGCAGTTCACTGCCTGACCCTGCTGCTGCTTCAGCATCTCTTGAGCAGCTCTCTTGGGCAGGACCTTTGCATAAGAGGCATTTGCTTGCCTTAAATTTGGTTATCTTTATTTTTGCCTCATATCACTGAGAAGCAATCCTAAAGAAAACAGGCCTAGAAGACTTAAGGTACAGCTAAATAACACTTGATTTGGAGGTATATGGGGGAGTTTGGGAGTTGCAGTCTCTAGCAGCTGCTTTTGAAGACTTCATCCTGTCCCAAGATCATGACACTGAGATATCATCAAGGTAATTAACTATAGCTCTATTAACTAGCTAATCATAGCAGAAAGCAACTAAGTCATCCGAGGAATTGACAGAACCAGGAAAGTAAGTACTGGACACAGTTAAGTATATTCCCTAGCTTAGTACTCAAAGTGTGGTCTGAGTACCAGCTGATCAGTATCACCTGAGAGTTTATCTGAAATGCAGTATTTCAGGCCATTTCGATTCTGCTATGTTCAAAAAGAATAACCATCAGACTAAAAATGATAGAACAGATACTGATAGGAGAGAACTGAAACACAAGCCACAAAAGATCTCATAAAGAAAATTGAGACTTCTTTTAATTAGTTAAATTTTCTGGGCTCAGGTGAATAATTTTCCATAGACATCTGCAGATCTGCTATCTTTGAGAAACAGGAAAATAAAAGTGATGTGAGAATTCTGGAGAATGACAAATGTCCTCACCTTAAAAAAGAAAAGAATAAAATATTGTAAACTCTAGACCAGTAAATTAAATCTCAGAGTCTATCAGTTATTAATTGGATGTTGGGTGAGGACTTAACAAATGAAGCAGTGGTGCCAAGAGCTAGAATGTATATAAAAAGAAGAAGCCATGCCATGCTAAATTTATTTTATTTATTTTAATTTAATTTTGTAACTATTTTGCTTTTTCTTACTATATTGCTAGACAAGGAAATAATTTTTGATGTGTCTGAATTTCAGGTAGGCAATTTTCAAGGTTCTCATAAAATCTTTGTAAACAAGGTCGGGAAATACAGGCTGATTAGGTGTTCTTGAGTGATGAGAGGGACTCCATCATCATTTCTAACTGAGACAAAGAATACAGTAGAAAAGGATGGAAAAACTAACACGTAACTATTTCAATTTTTAAAAGTTGTTATGGGATATTCCAGCGAAGATGCCCAGGAAGCAGTCTGTAATTTCTAGCTTGAGATGAGAACTATACATAGATGGAAGATAAAGAAAATTCATTATAAAGCAGAGAAAATATATTAAAAGGGTGATTCAATAATTGAACAAATATTTATGTACATATTTATATTACTACTTGTGTAAGGTGCTATTCTAATGCTGAAGATACCCTGTTGAATAAAATACAAAAAACTTCCCCTGTCCCCACTGAGCTTATATTCCAGTAGAATAGATCAATAGTAATCACAGTAAGCAAGTTAATAATAGAGTATGTTAGAAGATGATGTGTGCTATGGTAAAAAATAAAGTAGGATTTGGTGGTTGGGGAGTTCTGGCAGGGATCGAATACGCAATTTTAAATAGTATGTCACTGCAGGTGGAGGGGTTACTGAAAAAATGACATATAGTAATTATCTGAGGAAAATGTGACAAGAAGCTAAGTCAAAATGTAATAAAATTACTTGTAAAGTACTTCAGTTCATATATATATAAATACACACATATATATATATTTGTGTGTGTGCGACTGCACAATAATTTCACTATGACCTTGAAGACGTTATGTATCTTACCTCCCTCATTGTAGTTATTAACACTATTTTATAATGATCTCCAGGTCTATCTCCTTTCTATACCCAGAATCCCTGAAAGTGACTACTTTTCTTTGTATAATAGATGAAGAGAGAAAGAAAGAGGTAGAGAAAGAACAGGAAGGAAGGAGAAAGGGAGAATATATTGGTAACACATTAGAATATCTGAAAATTTTTCAGGCTCATCTTTTTTTCAGAACTCAAATCAATATGAGTTATTGCCCTTGGGAAGTTGACCCCCAAAGCTGACATGATGGGTTTCACAAGTCGATGTACAGGGTCTAGGGTTGGGTTCCACTTTACATTGTGCTACTAAAATTTTACTTGAAATACTGTGTTCTTTCTTAAGCATCATATTTTAATGGGGATATTTTTTAGTACAGTGAGCATCTGTTTCTTTCCTCTGTCTAGCACCTCCTATTCCTTTCGAGAATTGAACTTCCCCACTCCAGTCATGTGACTCTCCCATGATTTGTCTAGGGCTGGTCATGTCTTCCAAGGTGGGAAGTCAGCCAGAATATTTCTGTGTTTGTGTGTGTGTGTGTGTGTGTGTGTGTGTGTGTGTGAAGAGAAGAGGAGGGGCGGGGTGCTTTCTGTTTTGGAAGGGGGAAGTTTGGTGGGGGATTGTTTGTTGCTTTTTTTTTGTTTTTTATTTTTTGTGGTAATACAACACCGCCATTTTGGTAAGAATGAGAAGTGAATTAGATACCAGGGAGCTACCCATTTTCCTTGCTACATGGAGAAAAATTCTATAGAAGGAGGAATAAAAGCCAAGCAGAGATTAAAAATGAAAGAAAAGACAATGCATCCTGAAGACATTACTTGAGTCCTTGAGTCATCTGAGCCCAAGATGCTAAACCAATACAAAGAACAAAGAGCGACCAGATCCTGCCCCCTTGTAATTCCTATTTAGATGGGTCAGTCAAGCCCCATTTTTGTCCAAGATAGTTTGAACTACCATCCAATGAAGATGTTATATATACATATATAGTTGAAATAGGCTAAGGGGATTAATCAGAAAAGAAAAAGTTGGTAAGGAGGGGTGACTTCTAGAAGACCAAGGGATACCAGTTCAAGAGAGATCGGTATTAAGCTTAAATCAGACAACAGTCTGAAAATCAGAGCAGTCCTTTGAATTAAATGAGATGCCACTTGAATGGAGGTATTATGAATCTCTGGATTTTGCGAGTAGAGTCTAAGTGTGTACAGTGTTATAGAGGAGATTTGTCCTTTGGAAAGAGAGTTTCCATAGAAAACCTTTAAGTTTCCTCAAACTCTCAAAGTCTGTAATTCTGCAAAGACAGAACACACAAGTGGAGGTCACCTGAGAAATGTTATTCACCATATATTTATTTTCAAACAATGCTTAGGATAGGCACTGACCCAGAAGAACCTATTGACAAAAGATGTCTAATGAGAAGCAGGCTAACTTTCTATTCATAGGTAACAAAATTTCAGAAGAGACCAAAGAAAAGTTTTTAGGTAGGAAATTGTAAGATTGTTTTGAGATAAAATAAGAGGACTTGATCTCTTTCAGGAAAAAAAAAATGGTGATAAAGAGAATACACTACTTTTCAAGATAAAAGGGAAACATTCAAGGACCTACATAAATATCTGGACTCTGAAACGCGAATTTTATACTTAGGTATGTAAGTCGATGTACCATATACCACTATATCAAATAAGAAAATATTTAGAATTGGCAATTCAATTTGCCTTTCAGAAAGATATTAGTGTCATATCTTATTATCATTTTAATTCCAGTATGCTACAAAATAGAAAGTAGGAAGAATACAACTATTCCTTATCTACATATTTAAATGAACTATAATAATACTTGAAATTCTAAAGATTTTTTGAAAATAAGGAAAACTCAAAAGTTCCAAAACAGTACACTTACTTCATAGATGGTAAATTTAAATGCTAACACTTATATCAAGAATTAAAGCAAATTAAATACTAAAAAGATGAAAGGCTGATGACCAGCCTCTGAACTTAATCACAATCACAAATTTAATATTATGAGTCAACAATAGAATGTTTTTCCTCTATGAATTAAAGACTCAGCAATTGTTATATTCTATACCTGGAAATCAGTCAAGCATTTTTAAAAACAATTATGAGCTTTAGAAGTTCAAAAAAAGGAAAATTTATCACTGAAGTCATATTAATCTAGAAAGAATTAACAGCTCACTGCAAAAAAAAAAAATCAAAAGAATGTTTTATTCATGGAATGCAATAGGTTAGCTTAAGGAAAATGTAGACTTTTGAAATATGGTTAGAGGTACTAAACAAATTCAAGTAGACCTCAAGGAACATTATATATAAAGTATTTTTTCTTATAGAAAATAAAATAACAATAACATCACAATAGTACAATTATAGATCACAATAGTAGAATTATAATCTATACAGCTTCTGGTTCACAGTGTTTGCTTAGGTATTAAGAATGAACTCTCAATGCATTATTTCCCTTTAGCTAATAATATAAACTGGTTTTGATACTTTATATTAAAGATACTATATTAAAAAAGAGAAAATATATTAATAAAGAAGTAGAAAAATATGATGCTAGGAAAAGATGAGATCCCACTTCATCACAAAATAATATTTACCTTTATAAAAATAAAAAATAAATGTATACACTATCATTCATGTACACATTACATTTATTTAAACTAAAAATTAAGAACATTTATTTCAATCTAATTCTATCTGGTTTAGAGGTATTTAATTTTTTTAAAAAAATAGATATTTTATTTAAAAAACAGAAAAATTTTCCTTTGGCAATTCTGATTGAACTGAGATTTGTTGGCTTTCTTTGAAATGTTTAACATAAACTTCTTTTCCTTTAAAAATGGTTTTAGAATTTCTTAAACATATTTTAATCTTATGAATTTCTAACAACTTTCAGAAACTTATGGAGTTCTAACAATTTGAAAATGTGTAATATAAATTAAAGTATTGAGGAAGTAGAAAAATTCAGACATTAAGCAATTTTGTTTTGTAAGTTTTCATCTATGAAAATAATTTACTATAAATGTTGGGCTGAGGTATATATGAAATGAATACTTATATAGCAGAATTATAAAATGATAGCAAAATATAATCTTTTTCTCATAAAAATAAATATATTTAAGAACCCCCAAATTAAATCAAGTATCTGTATTCACTATGCAGTCTTTTCAACCCAGTAAATTCATTCTAAATGTGTGCAATTTTAACATTATAGTTCTTTGTTTAATAATGCTTCTAAGGGAAAATCTTATATATACTTGTACATATATTTGTACAAACAAACGTACCCAAACACTATAGAACCATCTTTTCTTCCCTTTCTGAATATTGAAATGTCTACAGTTGAAGAAAACAGGAAGATGAACAACAACAATGACAAATGAATGTGAAATTTGCTTTTTAGGTTTGTGATCATTGAAGATTAGGAAAGAAACAACCAGGACTCTGGCTTATCCACCACTATTTATCCATATAAGGCAACCAAGAATAGGAGTGGGTGTTCACATTAGCAGACCAAGTGCTGCTGCAGCATTTTTAGTGTGCTTAACTTCCCCACTCCCACCTTTTAACAGCCAAGTGACTGCCTCCTTTAAAAAAAATACTGCTGAGTGGGTACATAAACCAGTCCTATTTGCCAACTGTAAAGGGTTCCCGCAAAGCTTGTGGGTATGTGTAAATTAATTCCATCATCTTTTTTTCTACAACTAAGAAGAGACAGGGGAAAACAGACTCTCTTATATTTACTGTAGCCTGGCAATAGTAATATACGTGTGACATATTTTTACCCTTGAAACGCAAAAGTACTTTAGAAATTGGCCAGTACTTTATAGAAGTTGACTGATGACTGATGGAAGGTTATAATATACTCTACCTCATGCAGGCTGTAAGGAAACCTCTAGCTGAAAAATATATGGGAAATTCCTCTGTAACAAGAAAAGTTCTTGAGGCAAAGCTATAAATCCAACATGTGGATTCTAAAGTTTCACGGAATTTTTATGATAGAAATGGTACAGGATTTCAAATAAAGAAGAAAATCAATATTGATTTACTTAAATATTTCCAATTAAGTATGTTTGTGTATTTTATATAGACATATATAAAATCTCACATATATACATATACATAGTTTTATATTGTTCACTACTTTGCTTTATTGTCACATTCAATTTCACTCTTTTATATTTCTCTCTCTCTTTCTCTATGATTCTATGCTAGTAATACTTTTTAAATCACTAGAGCCACTCAAGTTTAATAATTTATTAAGTATAGTTTCAATTTAACTCTCTTAAGTAATCATCATAAAGTCTACGAAAATTTAAGAAACAAATGGTATAAAAGGAGCATGACTGACTAAGAATATCACTATGCTGTGTGGTGAGAGTTAGATTCTAGTCACGGTTCTGTTTTTCACTTTCAGGACCTTGAAGAAGTCATTAAATCTTTTTATCCCAGTTTTCCTAATTGGAAAACAGAAGGATTGAACCAAGTGATATCTAAAATTCCTTCAGCCATCATTCTTTAAAATATTTAAGACATCCCTGAAAAACTTACAGAAGGTAGATTATACAGAAAAATGTTTAGAGTTCAGATTATCTGACTGGCTGGCTGGTTCCAGGGAAATAACTATTATAAACGCTCATCTTGGAGGCTGTCCAATTTTTTATCATTGAAATGGCTGGAGTAATTTTAACTTAGTAACATCTGTAAGGAAAAAATAAAGGCTTCCCAATCAAATTAACCAGGTAAAGAATATTTCTAGGAAAAGGACTTATGCAAGAACAAACTGCTTTGAACAACATCAAATATTTTCAAAATAATGTACATGGGACAGTTATAATTTATTTGCTTTAAAGGAAGTCTCTCTGTGGAAAAGTTTATGAAAACAAATTCAATTTCTTTAGTAGACACAGGTCATTCAGATTTTCTATTTCTTCATGTGTCAGTTTTGGTATGCTATCTGTTTTCAAAAAAAATGGACTACTTCCTCTTAAATGCAACTGACATGAAGTTATTTACGGATTATTTTATTATCATTTTAATGTCTATAAGATATATAATGATGCCCTCTCTTTCATTCCTGATATTGGCAATTTGTGTTTTATCTCTTCTTTTTTAAAACTGGTCTTAAAAAGAGCACATAAATTTTATTAATCTTTCCAAAGATTAATGTGCTTTGTTAATTTGATTTATTGCTTCCCTAATTTCTATTTCATTGCTTTCTGTTCTTATCTTTATAATGCCTGTTACATGTGCTGTTAAAAATAATGTATATTCTACATTATTGGATGTAGCTTTCTATAACTGTCATTTATGGCAAGTTAATTAATAGTTCGTTCAAATCTGCTATATGTAGAATTTTCCTTTGATTCTTTTGTATAGCTTTTATTTGTGCACTGGGGATCTCCTGTTACTATGAACACCTTTTTAAGTTTTGAACATTTATAGTAACCGCTTTAAAGCCCTTCTCTGCTAATTCCAACATCCAAAAAAAAGAAAAAAACTTTTTTTCTTTCTATGTAAACAGATGAAGAAATTGAAAACTATGCAAGCTGTTCCTTTAGGATGCACTTTCTTGAAGTCTTTTCTACACATGCACAATTCAGGAGTCAGCCCATAATTTTAGGAGAGTTTGTACACAGAATTGGGACTCCTCTCTCTGTGGTTTTCTCCTTTTATGAAATTTCCTAATCAACTTTTAGTCATTTTGGCAGCTCTGTCTTCTGACATTTCACACCATTAACAGTGGCGTTTTCTGCCGAAGGTCTCACTATCTTACATTGCATGACATTGGAAAAGCTAGATAAATGGGGATCTTATTCATTGCTGTTCCTTTCTTTCGAGTCAAATAGTTTCCCTCCAGTTTCTGTCCACATGCCATCACTCTGCAGTGCCTTCAAATATTCTTTTTTATAGTTTATAATCATTTATGATTAATAAATGAATGTATTCCCAGTGAATAAGAAAACACAAGTATGAAACCTGCCCTTTTCAGAAACTTCATTGTTAACTTTCCCCAACTGCTTCTTTTAATCGCACACTCTAATCTGTCTCACAAAATCGATGTTTTCAAAACAGTTTATCAACAAAGTATATAAAGTAGCAAAGTATATAAAGTAGCAAAGTATATAAAGTAGCAAAGCTATCTAAGAATTTTTAATAGAGTCATTGAAAATGCAAATGCATGCTTAATCATAGTGAATTGTGGTACATAGTTTCTAATAAACAAAAAAATAGCAGAAACATACGCAGTGTCATTTACTGTCATTTACGGCATTTACTGTCATTTACGGCAAATTAAATGTTTCCACTGCTTTCTCCTAGATACTGAAAAGTAAAACTTCAGCTGGGTCTACTAACTGATTACCAAAACACTCAAAAAAAAGTATTTTTATCCTTTCCTCAGTCAAATTAAAAGGCCACATTGAAAAATATGTATTAAAAACCTGAGCTTTCAACAACCTATACTTCTTTAAACCTAGGTATTAAAGTCAGCAATTACACTGATAACATCAAAAATGAGGGCATTAATTTACATTTTTCTATTATATAAAAGATATACCTGGGTTGTGATTGTGGTTCTGGCCTGATAGGTTTTTGCTCCTTTTTAATAAAGGCTTTAAAGGTTTTCTATAAAAAGGAAAAGAAGAGTTGACATAAGTAGAAAAACAATGTCATCAGCTATAAAATTTTAATTCCATTGATGTTCTGTTATATTATCAAAGGGAGAATCATTATAATATATATTATAAATCTACACATTAATATACATTTGTTAGTATACTCAGAGGGGTATGACTGTTGGACCTCCTTCAGAACCTTTTAGCACCCAAGAATACAGTTTCTACTAGTTATTTTAATGAGCAAATATCCTTACAACTCTATTATAGATGAGACTTTAATTTATTTATTTGTCCTCTGTCTTACAAAAGAGATTTAAGATGGCTTTTAATAAATACAGTACATATGCAAAAGGGAAATAAAATCCAGTGAAGGGGAAAATATGGGCAGAAAAATAATGCCAAATATGTTCTGATAATTTGTGATATTTGAAATCTGGCTGTCAAAAACCTAACTATTGAGGTGTCATGGACTTAATTGTGCTTCCATATGTCAAAGCCCTAGCCCCACAATGTGACTGTATTTGAAGATAAGGTCTTTAATGAAGTAACTATGGTTGAATGAGGTCAAAAGGGCAGGGCCTAATTCAACAAGACTGATGACCTTATAAGACGAGGAAAAGATACCCAAGAAAAGGCCATGTGAGGACACAATAAGAAGATGGACATCTTCAAGCCAAGGAGAGAAATATCAGGATAAACCAACCTCACGGGCACCTTAATCTTGGGCTTCCAGCCCCTAGAACAGTAAGAAAATAAATTTATGTTGTTGAAGTCACCCAGTCTCTGGTATTTTCTTATGGTACCCTTAACACACTAATACACACAGTAACAAATAAAACAGTAGTTCTAACATTCATAATGTCTATAATAAAACAAACATATTCAGTGAAAAATTGTTTCCATCGGTTTTTCAAATAAACCTGGTATAATGTACCAGCTTCAGCAGCATCACTTCCAACAATTTATGGATTTTTCTTATATAATCCTTCAATATTAGTCAAAGATAAAAAGAATAACTGGGGAAGATAATTCTATAAGACCCCAGAAAAACTGGGTGATTGGTTGTCTGGTCATTCAGTATGGTCCAAATGTAAAATTGATAGCTACAGCCACTGATGGCTTGCATATCTACTTTATAATCTTCCAGGACAATTTTTGTATAAAATAGCTTTTAAAAAATGGGAAGAGGAATTTGAAGTAAACTTGATAAATGAATAAAATAATTAGGGAATTTTGAGCTGTTAGTGTTGTCTCCCTCAGACTCTCTCAGAAGTCAGTAACAGAAATTTATTGGTCAGTGATATATGGTGTATTCATGATACCACAAGAAAAGTGCTTATTTTAGTTTTGCATTTTAAGTTTCAAAGATGTCATTGACAACTAAAGTCAAAAATGTCTCCTCTATAAACTCTCAGGAGATATAAAGAGCCAATGTAAAGATGAAATGTGGAAGAAAGTTGTGTTTATCTTGCAAAAATATTCAGCATTAAGACATACACTGATTTCTAAAACAATTTAAACAAATCGCAAATCTCTTATACTGAGTTAAGCTTCATTCTGACTTATGCTGCCATCTCAGATGCAATCTTACTTGTAAGTATTAATTTCATTTCGTGGCATTCACTTCTTAAGCACTAAGATTGACCTTTCTTCTGGAACACAATAACCCAGAAAATTGTTGTGCATCATCTCTCAATATTTGTTACATTAGAATTCCTTGATCATGTTTCCTTTTTCAAATTAAACAATCATCCTCAAGAATAATACTGTACGTTTTAAAATACATGTACAACATGTAAATGATAATAAAGCAGGAAGCAGGACCTCCTATATTTTAAATGTCTCATTCAAGATGTTCCGTGACACATTTTCATGGCTATAAAAATACTAATGGCCAAAAATTATTGTTGATCTTGATATTTCATACTTTTACACAAAACAATACACTTGGCTTGGGATACACTGTCCTTCTGTGCTACTACTGTTTACACTTGCCAACTTCATCTTTTTTTCAACTCCTTCCTTCTTGGCCAGACTAACTCAATTGACACATTCTCCATAATGAGGGGTGGCAAATGTGAAGGCTGCTAAGTAAAACAATCTCAGACAAACATTCCTGAGGATTTCCTTTCTTTAGATGTCCTCTGTGATTCTATTTTCTCTCTTCCAATTTCACTGTCTTTGCAACCTCCATTGATGTTTTCTACCTAACATAATTAGCAATTGATTCTTTTTTTTGTTTGTTTGTTTTTTTTTTTTTTTTGCTTTCCTTTTTGCAAAGTAAATATTGCCTTTGTTATAACGGGTCTGGTGTTTTTCTAAGTCTTAGTCTTCTACATACTTATATATTGACATCTCAAGTCCATTCTGCCTTGATATTTCACCTCTATTTTCTCTCAAATTCTTTCTCTCCTCATTACACAGCCACTATCTGCTTCATTCAACTTCTTTTTTTATTATTATACTGTAAGTTCTGGGATACAAGTACAGAACATACAGATTTGTTACATAGGTACACACATGCCATGGTGGTCTGCTGCACCCATCAACCCGTCATATATATTAGGTATCTCTCCTAATGCTATCCCTCCCCTAGCCCCCACCCCCTAACAGGCCCTGGTGTGTGATGCTGCCCTCCCTGTCTCCATGTGTTCTCATTGTTCAACTCCCACTTATGAGTGAGAAGATGCCGTGTTTGGTTTTCTGTTCCTGTGTTAGTTTGCTGAGAATGATGGTTTGCAGCTTCATCCATGTCCCTGCAAAGGACATGAACTCACCCTTTTTTGTGGCTGCATAGTATTCCATGGTGTATATGTGCCACATTTTCTTTATCCAGTCTATCACTGATAGCCATTTGGGTTGGTTCCAAGTCTTTGCTATTGTGAATAGTGCTGCAATAAACATACGTGTGCATGTGTCTTTATAGCAGAATGATTTATAATCCTTCTTTAAACACCTGGTCTTCCCATGCCAATGCATTTGGAGTGACACATCCTAAACATTTGGCTGAAGATGTAAGTCATTTATTAAACTCCCCTGGTAAATTTTTCAAATTTTTGTAACAACCTAAATAGATGTATTGAAAACTACTTTTCATACTCCTTTTCCCCACATATTTTCTCAAATCCCACAGTTTAACTGGTACCAAGTTTCTGATAATTTACACAATACTTTTACACCTGAGGCTTCTTTCTTAAAAAGCACCCGTCTAATCCATCAATTCCCTTCCTCTTTTCAAATCTCGTTTGGATTTTTTTTTTTTCTTTTGACAATTCCCTCATGGTCTAACGGTTAAATTCTTTCATTGATAAACCATAAATCTTTAGCCTTCAATTTTTGCATCTTAATTGTAGACATATTTCATTTAACTCCTATTGGCATAAAATTATAAAATATCTCATTTATAATTGGCCTATTATACCCAAACACTTACTCCCAAATGTGGTTAAAGGGTATTTTTTAAGTAGGAAGGGGTTTTCATGGTTTTAAACAGCCTGGTGACCCTACCAGAAACATTAATAAACACATCACTCAAGGTAAAATGAAAGATTTGTTTAAATAGGTACTGTGAAGAGAAAATTATTAATTGCAAACACATATAAAATTACAAATTATATATTAAAACATGTGAAGTAAACTGAAGAGTTTTTTTCTGCCAGACTGGGCTATTAACACTAGCATTTGCTCTGAAGAAGTCAGTCACGTCCCTAGCACCTTCTGTGAAATAGCAGTGAGCTGTATTCTTTATGCCACTACTGCAATAGTTTAAACAGAAAAACTGTCAATCACTTGCACACATGCAGAATCAGAAGGCACTCAACACATCTTTCTGAGATTTTTCACAAGCCAATCTCTTTATATTCTTGAATTTGAGAGCTTCCAAGAATGCACATAAACCACAGTATGGTTTAAAAGCCATATAACCACCCATGGTAGTTACGATAGACATGTGAAAACCATAGGTTCCCAGAATCTTCTCATGGAGCCAGACCAGCCTCCACTTTGGAAGGTGGTCTTAAGTGTAGTATTCCCTTTCCATTTCTTTACAGATGTGAAGGTATCCCAAAGATAATGCTGGTCACTCTGTAGTAGCCATGGCTTCAAAAAGCCATTCAACTTTCAGATTAGGAAACACTGGAGAAGACGACATAGAAAAATATAGGTTGCCATCTACCAGTCACTACAGAAAATTTCTTTAACCTTAACAAAAAATTAAAACTACAGAAATTTACTCATTTATGTAGGTGTTTAAGGTAAGTGTAGGAGGCAATACACAGTCTGAAGAGAAGGAGGGAAATGGACAGGCAACTTTGCATCCCAACATAAGCCCCTGTAAAGGTTGGAATCCATTTGAAAAAAAGACACAAAGGGATTGCTGTTTCTAGGAATATGTTCATAGTAACAAATCTCAACATAATCCAACAATAAATTCCAAAAACATAAAAATGAAAGATGTTGTTTAATGCATGGCTGAGCTGATGGGAAAGTAATGGAATTCCATTCTGGTCAAACACTGAAATGTTGAAATTACTATTTTATAAGTTCAGAAGCTTGTCTTTACCTTGGGGATGGTATAGCAATTCCTGACAGCTTAGAGCCTAGGTTTTAATGACCTGCATGCCCTGCAGTCATTGGAGGCAAACATTGGAACCCAGAGTACCAAGGAAATTCAAATCTAAGAAAAATATTCATAAAACCCAGGTCTTGGAAGGGCAGTAGACTTAAGGCATAAACCAAGATTTTAAAGTTGCCCTGTAGAAAGACAGAGACTGTGAGACCACGTGCACACTATGACCTTGGCTCTAGGTGAAGAGGTAAAATTCCTAGAAGTTCTCTAGGAATTTCTAATGACAATATACCATTTATCTAGATTTAGAGGTTCAATTCACATTACTGTAATGCGCTACAACTCTGGGCCTCCACCAAAAAGGTTCGAAAATTTAGAATAAAAGTGATCTCACCTTAGTAGTGCCCTAAAGCACCAGGTAAAAGCAATTTTATCAATCATTTTTAGATTGCAGTTTAACCCAGGCTTCTAAGAATTCTCACAATAAAATACCAAGAACAATTAGCTCAAAATCAGGAAATTCAGTAAATATGAGAAAGCAGTAATCAAGGAATCAGAACCTACATATTCAGAACAGAACCTCAAATACTAAATATACTGTAATTATCATGTACAGACTATAAAATTTCATAAGAATGAAATTCCATTTCTACATGTTTAGAGAAATATATTGAAGAAACAAAAATAATTATCAAAATTGATTGAGCAGACTTGGAAAGTAACAATCAACATTATAAAAATAAAACACATAATATTTAAAATTGGAAATTCAGTGAATAACAAAAGAAAATTATAGACACAGATAAAAAGAGAACTGATCATCTAGAGTATAAACTACAAAGGATTAAAAAAATCTAGTTTGCAGCAGTGAGACAAAGAGATGGCAAATATTAAAAGAGGAAAAAGAGTAAGGACAAGGACAAGTGAATGACTCACATATGTCTGATTAGAGATTTATAAAGTTTTTTCTTGTTGTTTTGTTTTTTGCTTTTTGTTTTTGTTTTGTATTTTTTTTTTTTATTTATTTATTATAATTTTTTTGAAACGGAGTTTTGCTCTGTTGCCCAGGCTGGAGTGGAGTGATCTCAGCTCACTACAACCTCTGCCTCCAGGTTCAATTCTCCTGCCTCAGCCTCCTGAGCAGATGGGATTACAGGCCCATGCCACCATGGCCAGCTAATTTTTGTATTTTTAGTAGAGATGGGTTTTTGCCATGTTAGCTAGACTGGTCTCTAACTCGTGACCTCAAATGATCTGCCTGCCTTAGCCTCCCAAAGTGCTGGGATTACAGGTGTGAGCCACTGCGCCTGACCTAGAGATTCATACAATTTTTAATTAGAGTTTTATACAGAAATTATAGAAGACAAACAGCATTTGAAAATATAACGGCAGAGATTTGTGTTTGGGGGTTTTGTTCTCAGAATTGCTGACACTGATTTTCATATATAAGAAGGCCAACAAAAATGGAGAATAGTTCAAAATAGACTACACTTACACACCTCATAACAAAACCACAGAATGACAAAAAAAAAAAAAAAGTTCTTAGAAATAGAGTACATAGACAGATTACCTACAAAAGAAAGACAACTTGACAAACATCTTTTTTTTTTCCCCAGCAACAATGGTAGCCGGAAGACAGAAGAATGATAACTTCAAAATGCTAAGAAAGTATGGTTGAGAGGAAGAAAAAATACATTATCAATTGAAGTTTTCTGCCAACTGACCCTTACTAATGGTACTTCTAAAGGATGTAGTTCAAGAAGGAAAATTATCCAAGAGGTCTGTGATGCTAGATGTAATGGCAAGTAAAACAATTGGTAAGCATATAGATAAACTTAAACAATGACACAATGAAACAAAATAATTGTGTCTAATTTTTGAGGTTTTAAAAAAGAAAGAACTAAATTCTAGAAGTTAAGTCAATCCACCATTGCTGTGTGGAATAAGAAAGTAGGAAGTTTAAAGTAAAATACATTAAAATCTACAGATTAACCATTTATAAAAAAATAAAAACAAAAATAAAATGCCAAGCTAGTAGAAAGGAAAGATAGCACAAGAGGCTAAAATGTGTCTTTTCAAAAAATAAGAGAAGTATTTTTATTTCTTCTTCTTGGGCAAATAACAAGTACAAAATGGAAAGAACAAATAAAGGGCAAAAAATGAAATGAAAGAAATGAATATAAATACATTTTTTAAAACACAACCATGAGATGTTCACAAAGAAGAAATAAGTAATGGCCCAGAAACATATAAAAATTCTCAACTTTATGTGTCATTAGGAAAATGTAAATTAAAATCACAAAGAAATATAATTTCATAACTGCCAAATTGACGAAGGTTAAAACTTTGACAATATTAATTGTTTCCAAGTATATGAAGCAATGGAGACTCTCATAAACTGTTTCTGAGAGTGGAAAGCTGTTTGTTATTGCCTGGAAAAGTTGAACCTATGCCCACTTGACAGCACAGCCATTCCATGGCTAGGGATTATAGGAGTCGGTGGAGTAAATAGAGGAGCTACTTACAGCTAGTGGCAATCAATTATTCAGGTAATCAATAATCAGTTATTGAGCTCCCACTGTGCAGGCCTTGCCCATCTGCTCCCAAGACTGAATAGCATATATATATACGTGTATACATATACATATATATACACACACACGTGTGTGTGTGTGTGTATGTATGTGTATATATGCCATCCCAGATGCAACAGAATGTAGGTTTATATTGATGTTAGGAGTGTTTGCCCTAGAGAAACTCTCACACCTATGTTTCAGGAGATACATAAAAGAATGCTTGTAGCAGATTTTTTCACAATAAGAAATAACTTTTTTAAAAGCCAAATATCTCTCAGCTATAGAAAGGATAAATAAATTAGAGTATATTTATTCAATGGGATGTTGTGCATTGATAGAAATGAATGAACCATGGGATTACATAACCACATCAATAAAGATGAATGGATCACAAAAACACATTGAGCAAAAAAGAGAGTGAAGAAATGATGATTCCATTTACACAAAGTTATAACCAAGCAAAAGTGAACAAAATACTAATTAGAAATGTGTGTACATGTGCTAAAATTGTATGAAAATGTAAGAGAATCATTAACATAAAATTAAGGAGATGTTTCCTCAGGATATGAAGAGAAGGAAAAAGACACACAATGTTCTAATCCTTAAGCTTTGTGGGACTTTTTGAGTATTATTCCTTCACACACATGCATGTATACATATATATGCTCTTTTAAATGACTGACATATAAAACAATAGAAAATGTTTAATAAAATTGTGGAAATATTCCTTGAGCTTTAATTGAGCATATCACCCTGTGATAAAAAGATTTGAAAACCCATAAGTTTGGCAGATATATTACAACTTCCTAGAAGGTTATATGGATTCAAATTTCTCCTGTGGTTTGTGTATGTTTTGGAAACTCTAAGATTGAAGAATGCCAAGCAACAAACAGTTGCTGCCAGGTGTTCATTACTTTATTCTGAAGTTTTAAAGTGTAAGAGTATGTAATACTTGTTACTAATTTTTTATTAACTGGAATTAAAACTTTATATCTAAAAGGTCAGATTGAAGAAATGAATTTCCATTTTATAATTTGGGGCATTTTAATATATTTGTGTTCATATTGATGTTGAAGTTGATGCTTAAAACTACACATGTTGATTATTTGGTTTTGAACATGATTCCCAGCTTTGGATTTTAAGGGAGGCTCCTGAGTAGTTAATTTATTACTAAACAATTCAGCTATAAATTGGACAGTATTTTTAAAAATTGAATTCGATCCTTTTTATTTGTGTATTTATTCAGGACTAATTTGAATGTAAATCCATTCTCAATGATGAGTTTTGCTATTATTATGAGATTTATATTCTATGTGGCAGGTCTGGAGCTGCACCACAGAACTAATAAATCGTTATATCTAACAATTAGAGCCTGCTTTGTGCTTTATGTGTATTATCTTTAATCTTCACAAAGACTCTGCAAAGCAGATGTTTTATTCCCACTTTTCCTGAGGAAACTGAAAAATTTAGTATCCTTACCTTGATTCCACAAGTAAGAGATGGATAGGATTCAAATTCCATATACTAGTTCAGAAAGTTAAATTGGGGTTATAGGCAGAAAGTTTTTAATCTATGAAATAGAATACAGTGAAAAAATACAATAATGGAGTTCGCATTAGATTTTTAATTACTTAGCAGTCAGCAATTTTGTCTTCTACATTGTTTATTTATTAAGAAAAGATCCAGTGATTTTCTAGTGAGTCTCTGGGAATTAATCTTAGTGGGACTTACAGCTGCCAATCAAATGCATTGGGGTCAAAGGCTGCCCTAGCCTCCCAACTACAACTCAACTATCACTCCTTGTTTGGAGGACGTTGATGGAGAATTATCTAAAACAGTAATTCTCAAACTTCAATGTGGTTATAAATCACCACGGATCTGATTCCTAGAGACTCAGGATAAGCTTACATAAATATATCAGCTTGTTGAAACTGTCCAGATTAATCCATTTGGGTGAAAGCAATATTATCCAAATATTTGGAAATTTTTTTCAGGAAAATTTTGACATCAACTGTGGTCCTATTTCATTATTTGAGAATATATTTCTAATATATTTGATTGGGTATTATCTCATTCCTCAACTTTCACAGAGAAATGAATTCCTACCCCACAACATGACTAAATTCATAGAATTTCTGCACTTCAGGTATTTATTAGAAAAAAAATTACCTAATACACATTGTCACTACTTATAAAAAGCTCACTTAATATGAATAATTTATGGAGAATCTTTTAAAACAGTGTTTCTCAAACTTTAAAGTACTTATAAATCACTACAGATCTTCTGATTCAATAGATCAGGCTGAGGCCTAAGATTCTACATTTCTAACAAATTCCTAGGTGATAACAATGCTACTGACCCATGGACAACACATAGAGTAGACAGGGCCAAAAATATATTCCTCCACTCCTCAAGATACCTTCAAATCTATCTCTAATTGAAACTAAGACAGCATGTAGGTAAACTTTAACAAACAATGACACAATTAAACAAAATAGTTGTGCTACTGTTTAGGCAGAAATGGCAAGAAGAAAAGGCTGTACATGTTCAGTACAGATGCAATTTAAAATATATATATATTTGATCTGCAGTTGGTTGAATCCATAGATGCAGAACCTATGGATAAGGATGGCCAACTGTTCTAGGATAATATTGTTTCCACACCACCTCCACAACAACCAACACCTCCAAGCCCTCCCACCCCTGAAAAAGTGCTTTCACCAAATTGCACTTCAGGCTTATAAATAAAATAAGGGTCAATATTTAGTATACTACTACATTTTATGAAAGTATATGTCTTAGTACATTACGGTCAACACTTCATATCTGCTGGTTCTGCATCTGCAGATTCAACCAACAGTGGATTAGAAATACGTTTTTTTATGGCCAGACGTGGTGGCTCACGCCTGTAATCTCAGCACTTTGGGAGGCTGAGACAGGTGGATCACGAGGTCAGGAGATCGAGACCATCCTGGCTAACACGGTGAAACTCCGTCTACTAAAAATACAAAAACAAAATTAGCCAGGCATGGTGGTGGGCGCCTGTAGTCCTAGCTACTTGGGAGGCTGAGGCGGGAGAATGGCGTGAACCTGGGAGGCAGAGCTTGCTGTGAGCAGAGATTGCGCCACTGCACTCCAGCCTGGGTGAGCAAAAAAAAAAAAAAAAAAGGAAAAAAAATATATATATATATGCTTTTTACAAAACAATAAGAAATTAGAATACATCAATCAAAATATACAAGGAAAAAAACAATAGAGTATAACAACTATTTACATGGTATTTACATCATACTATGTATTGTAAGTAAGCTAGAGATGATGTAAAGTATAGGGGAGGGTGTGTATAAGTTATACAAAAAATACTATGCCACTTTATATAAGGAATTTGAACATTACTGGAATTTGGTATCTGCTGAATATCAATGCAGAACCTCAAATACTAATTTGGACACTGGAACCAATCCCCCATGCATATGGTGAGATAACTATTCATTACATTGATTTCATAGTACCCTCTTCATTATCATCTACATGGGCATATTTCTGGTTTGTTTGCATTTATTTTATGGAAACACTCTGAATCAAGTGACCAAAAATTATATCCTCTTTTATTAATTGCTAAAATGTCCACAGCCAAATTTATGGCCTTCTTATTACAAACATCTAATATACCAAATTCTGAATCTGTATACTTACCTAAATCTTAATTTCTTATTCTCCATTTTCTTTTCCATAACACCTGATGTCTTTACTTATGTAACATTTCATGTTGTATAGATTTTTATAAGGTATCATAAATTCTTCATGAAAGAATATAATAATTTTTTAAATAATTTAATAAAGTTAATAACAGCTATAATATAGTAAGTCCTTACTATAACCCACTAGTACTATGCTAAGCCCTTTTCATATATGATTATCTATTTTTTGTTGGTTATCAGTTTGTCTTTTTTTATGCACTCTTGTTTTGGAATAGAAGAATCAATAAAAAATCCAAAAAATTCAAAACCAACACTATTTAGAGGGCAATTTAACAGTATATAACAAAAGACAAAGCAAAAAGGTGAGAATAGGAGAGGTACCAAAAATTCCACTGCAAGGAATTTATTGTAAAAATATTAAATCTACAAAAACTTTACTACAAATACAGTGTATTACATTTTGCCAAAGCACTGTTCAATTGCCAAATAACCAAAAAACAATTTATTTCCATAAATAGGATATTGCTGTCATTGATTTCATGGTAAGAAATATATTAATCTATACAGAAAGATTAATTTTGAAAAAATAGTGGCTATTAAGCATCGTTATACTAATTATGGTTGATTTTCTCCTTATTTTGCTTATTTGAGTTTTCTTCAAAATATATGCATTGAAAGCATAATTTTAAAAAATCTTAACACATGATAAAAGACAAATGTTAAAAGGCAAAGGTTAAAAGTTATCTTACATGTTAGGTTCAAGAGTAAAACTGGAATCAGATTAGGAAACAATCACTGAGGACTCAAGCATCTTAAAATAATCTTTCATCATTGGGCCGGGCGCAGTGGCTCAAGCCTGTAATCCCAGCACTTTGGGAGGCCGAGATGGGCGGATCACGAGGTCAGGAGATCGAGACCATCCTGGCTAACACGGTGAAACCCCGTCTCTACTAAAAAATACAAAAAACTAGCTGGGCGAGGTGGCGGGCGCCTGTAGTCCCAGCTACTCGGGAGGCTGAGGCAGGAGAATGGCATAGACCCGGGAGGCGGAGCTTGCAGTGAGCTGTGATCCGGCCACTGCACTCCAGCCTGGGCGACAGAGCGAGACTCCGTCTCCAAAAAAAAAAAAAAAAATCTTTCATCATTAATATGGCATCAATTGTTTGATATTTCCTAACACAACAACTTGGTGTAGCCTCTTAATTACTACCAACCAGGTCTTACCATTTGTGACCTATTTTTCATTACTAGGATCCCGTAAGTGTTGGAGTTTTGGGTTTGTGTTCCTATGATAGACTCAATCCTTCCATCTAGCCAATGCAACATGCCTTGCCTGTGGTTGAAAAAGTTGTCTTCCAATGAGTGTTAGAGGGTGTTAGAAAATAGAAGAAGAGAAATCAACAAGAAAACTCCCTGACAAAATGAGAATGGCCACTGATTTCAGAGAAGAGGAATGGTTAAAAAAAAAAAAAAAAAAAAAAGTCAATTTCAGAACAAAGAAATTAAGGACTGTATGAGTCTTTGTCAATATAGAAAAAAAAATTACAGCAAAATGTAGACAACATCCTAAATTCAGTATTTTTTACCCTTTTTCCTCTTCTTAATATTATAGCTGTGTTTTTCACTGCTTTTGAACTATGTGTATATATGCACACTTGTGACATGTGCGTTCTCATCTCCTTATCTTTCCTGGTCTCCTTCACCAACTACTACCACCACTACTATTACTATTAGTACTACTACTACAAGTCTACAATTCTAAGACTCTGAAATATAAAAAGCTCTGAAAACCAACAAATTTTTCGTAACACACATAAGGGCAAAACTTAACACCTGATTTTGGGTGGCAAAACCTGATCTAAACTGACCAACACAAGGCCTATATAATGGCCTCTGTCTACCACCTAATGAGAATATGCATATGCAACAAATATTAGCAGGTGTAATTACTGGTTTGATTGTGAATCCACTTATTTTCTTACCTTTCTAAAATTTAAAATTTTCAGAATTCTTACATATGTGTAGGCCCAAGAGTTTCAAATAAAGGATTATGGATCTATACAACTAATATAAGCTACAACTATTACCACTGCTGCTGCATGTGTTATACAACTTTGCCTTTATGTAGCTCTATATTTGTTATTCCAGATCATTCTAACAGCTCATCAGCCTAAAGGTGTAAAACTAAAGATCCATCTATTGTTTAATGGATACACAACTTTTAAAACATTTTACCTGATCATTTAAAAAAAAGTACTGCAAATTTAAACCAGCACAATATTAACAGCCACAATATCCAAAGCCTGTGGCCATAACCCTGACTACTAGCACTTTCTAAGTCTTCTTATTATTACTATTGAAATTTTTATTCATATTCAACATCCATGTCTGGTGCATTTTGTTTGATGAAAACAAGCTAATTAATGCTAAACCTTCCCTAGTTCATAAATTTATTCCTAAGAACATTAAAAGGAAGTCAAGTGAGACATGTTCAGTAACAGATGTTTGCCTTATTTGGCTGCCTTTTTACAGTTTGTTCTCTTTCATTACTTTTTAAGAAATTTAGTTAATGTTCCCTTTACTAGAGAACAAGCATACCTAGCTTCCCAGGAGGTGATGCAGGGGGGGTGGGGGGTGGGAGGAGGGATTCCCCAGGGCAGGCACAGTCTGTTCATTTTCTTATTCTACTATCTGCTCAAATGCTCTCTACATTCAACTTTTCATTCTCCCATCCAGGTATTCACTTGTGTGATTTTACAATCACATATCCGTTTATCTCACTAAAGAATGCCTATGTTGACACAACTGTATAACTAAAACTATTGTTAACAGTATTACTAATGTGTATGGGCCTAGTGCTCCCCAAATATCTTTCCCACATAAGGATATCTCAGAGCAAAAGGTCAATTATGATTGAGAATTGGGGGTTGAATATTTTGGCTTCTACAGTAAAGAAAGATCATGAAATGGCCTCCAAAAGCAAAAAGTCAATGGCCTTTTATAATAAAGGAAACTGAAAATATAGTATTAAGAGTTTTCTCTATAATATTAAATTCATTAAAAAATACACATTTAAAGGGCCGGGCGCGGTGGCTCAAGCCTGTAATCCCAGCACTTCGGGAGGCCCAGACGGGCGGATCACGAGGTCAGGAGATTGAGACCACCCTGGCAAACACGGTGAAACCCCGTCTCTACTAAAAAATACAAAAAAATAGCTGGGCGAGGTGGCGGGCGCCTGTAGTCCCAGCTACTCAGGAGGCTGAGGCAGGAGAATGGCACAAACCCGGGAGGCAGAGCTTGCAGTGAGCTGAGATCCAGCCACTGCACTCCAGCCTGGGTGACAGAGCGAGACTCCGTCTCAAAAAAAAAAAAAAAATACACATTTAAAATTATACTACTTATTTACCTAAACCTCACATTTGAAAATCATTTATGTGGGTGGGATTGTGATGTGGTTTAGGAGGTGGCATGTTGGTATATCTAAGTAACATTACAACTCACATCTTGCATTTGCCAACAGTGCTTTCTTTTAAAACTCTATGAGAATAGTTGAATATACATCTTGATCTATTTACTGCTAAATAAAGTATGCATGTAGTACATTCTCCCAATAAGTATGTGTATATATGCATACTAAGCATGTATATATGCATACTCCCAATAAGTATGTGTATATATGCATTCCTAAGCTAGGAAAATAGTAGGGTTATTATCTAAAAAGAAACGTTAAGTAAAATAAAGTAAATGATGGTTGTAAAAATACACTTTAGGCCCAGATAATATTGCTGCAAGAAAACATTACTATTAAAATGTGGCCTTTTATTCTGGTGCTACACTGGTCTTGGAGCAGTGAACTTGGGGTGTATGTGACCCAGTATGACACCAGCTGCAGTAGCCAAGGGAATGCAATGCCTATATAACCCCTCCCCCAACTCCAGGCAGTGAAGCTCAGAGAGAGATTTCTGCTGGGGGAAGGCAGTGAAAGAGTACAGAGAACTTTGTCTTGCAACTTGAATACCAGCTCAGCCACAGTGAAATAAAGTACCAGAGAAATTCCTTGAAACCCCTGATTCCAGGCCTTTGCTCCTGGATGGTGTTTCTAAAGCTACCCTCAGCCAGAAGGAAATCCACAGCTCTGATAGGACCGACCCAGTCTTGGCAAGATTCACCACCTTCTGACTAAAATGGCATTAAGCCTTGAATAAACAAAAGAGGAAGCAAGGCAGTATTTGCTGTGGGTCTCGGGTGAAACCCAGTTCTGTGCTGGTTTGCGAGGCTTCATCTGGGAACCTGCACAGTGCCATTTGTGATGGCCATAGGAGTACCAGCATCACCCCTCCCCCAGCTCCAGGTAGCCCAGTACAGAGAGAGACTCCTTCTGTTTGGAGGAAACAGAGGAAATACAATGAGAGACTTTGCCTGGTAACCCAAGAGTTGCAATATTCCTGGGTTTACCAGGAACACTGGTGTACCATAGTGCTGAAACAGCTGCAGTGACCACAGCCTTAGGTCACAACACTCAGTCCCCTTAAACTACTAGAAGGCCCTCTCAAGAAGTATGAATACAAACAAGTCCAAACCACAAAGACTGAAATAAATACCTAATTTGTCAATGCACAGACATCAGTGAACATCCACAAGCATCAAGAACATCCAAGAAAACATGACCACACCAAACTGACAAAATAAGGCACTAATGATCATTCCTGGAGTGATGAAGATATGTGAGCTTCTAGATAGGGAATTCAAACTAGCTGTCTTGAGGAACCTCGATGAACTTCTAGATAACACATAGAAGGAATTCAGAATTCTATCAAATAAATTTAACAAAGAAATTAAAATAATTTTTTAAATCAAGCAGAAATTCTAGAGCTGAAAAATTCAATTGACAAGCTGAAGAATGCACTAGAGTCTCTCACCTGAAGATTTGCTCAAGCAGAACAGATAATTAATGAACTCAAAGACAAGCTATTTCAAAGTACATAAAAGAGAAAAAATTAAAAATACAACGAAACACACATACAACATCTAGCAAATAGCCTCAAAGGAGCAAATCTAAGAGTTATTGGCCTTAAAGAAGATATAAACACAGAGAGATCAGGGTAGAAAGTTTACTCAAAGAAATAATAACAGAGAACTTTCCAAATCTAGAGAAAGATATTACTATCCATGTACAAGAAGTTCAAAGAATACCAAGCAGATTCAACCCAAATAAGAACACCACAAGGCATATAATAATCAAAGTCTTACAGATCACGGATAAAGAAATGATCCTAAATCAGCAAAAGAAAAAAAAATGAAATCACATATAAAGGAACTCTGACAAGTCTGACCACAGGCTCCTGAGGCCAGGAGGGAGTAGGACAACATTTTCAAATTGCTGAAGAAAAAAAACAACTAGCATGTTATATCCCGTAAAATTATCCTTCAAATACAAATAAATACTTTCCCAAACAAACAAAAGGTGAGAGATTTCATTGACACCATTACAAGAAATACTAAAGGGAATTTGTTCAATCTGAGAAAAAAAAAGATGTTAGTGAGCAATAAGAAATCATCTTGAAGGTATAAAACTCACTGCTAAAAGTACACAAACACAGAATACTCTAACAATGTAATTGTGATGTGTAAACCACTCATATCTTTAGTAGAAAAACTAAAAGGTAAATATAACAAAAATAATAACTGCAACTTGTTAAGAGATAAATAATATAAAAGATATAGAGATAATAAAAAGTCACAAAATAGGAAGCATGAGGTTAAAATATAGAGTATTTTAGTTTTCTCTTTGTTTTCTTTGTAATAAGAGTTAAGTTGTCATCAGTTTAAAATAATTCATTGTAAGATGTTATTTGTAAACCTTATGATAGCCATAAAACAAAAACCTATTTTAGATATATAACATTTTAAGAAAATAAATTAAAACATACTACCAAAGAAAATCACTTTTACACAAAGGAAGATGGATGGAAGGAAGGAAGGGAGGGAGGGAAAAAGGAGACAAATAACAAAATGGCAGTAGTAAGTCCTTACCTATGAATAATAACATTGAATGTAAATGAACTAAATTTTCCAGTCAAAATACATAGAGTGGCTGAATGGATTTAAAAAGCAAGAGACAACAATATGGTGCCTACAGGAAATTCACTTCACCTACAGACACACATAGACTCAAAATAAAGGAATGGAAAAAAAAAATACTCTATGCCAGTGGAAAACAAAAAAAAAAAGAGTAGGAATGGCTATACTTATCAGATAAAAGAGATTTCAAGACAAAAAGTATACAAAGGAACAAAGAAGGTTATTATATAATGGTAGAGGAGACAATAGAGCAAGAGGATGTAACAATTTCCAAATTATATTCATCCAACACTGGAGCACTCAGAAATATAAAGCAAATTTTATTAGAACTAAAGACAAATATGGACTCCAATATAACAGCAGGGAACATGAACACTCTACTTTCAGCATTAGGCAGATAATCTAGACAGAAAATCAATGAAGAAACATTAGACTTAATCTTCATTTTAGACCAAATGATCTGAATAGACATTTATGGAATATTTTATTCAACAGCAGCAAAATACACATTCTTCTCCTCGATATATGGAATATTGTCAAGGATAAACTGTACGTTATACCACAAAACAAAGCTCAAGTTTAAAAACATTGAAATCATATGAAGTACCTTTTCTAACTACAATGGAATAACATAGAAATCAATAACAAGAAGAACTTTGAAAATAGTAGAAACATAAGGAACTTAATAGGATCCCAAATGATCAGTGGGTCAATTAAAAAATTGAGGAACAAACTGAAAACTTTCTTCAAACAAATGAAAATGAAAACACGACATACCGAAACCTATGGGATACAGCAAAAGCAGCACTGAATGAAATTTATTGCAATAAATGCCTACATCAAAAAAGCAGAAAACAGTCAAATAACCTAATGATGCCTCTTAAAGAACAAGAGAAGCAAGAACAAACCAAAACCAAAATTAATACAAGAAAAAAATTTAAAGATCAGAGCGGACATAAATGAAATGAAAACACCACCATGAAGGATCAAAAACCAAAAAGTTGATATTTTAAAAGGACAACGAAATGAACAAAAGTTTAACCAGACTGGAAAAAAAGACAGAAGACCCAAATAAATAAAATGAGAGATGAAAACAAAGATATTAAATTGATACCACAGAAATTCAAAGGATCATTAGAGACTATAATTAGCAACTATATGCTAATCAATGGGAAAGCCTATAAAAAATGAATAAACTCCTAGACACATACAACCTACGAAGATTGAACCATGAAGAAATAAAAAACCTGAATAGACCAACAACTAGTATTGAGATAGAAGCAATAATTTTAAAATCTCCTATCAAAGAAAAGTCCAGGACCTGACGACTTCACTGTTGAATTCTACCAAACATTTAAAAAACAGCTAATACCAATCATACTCAAAAAATTTTTTTT
This sequence comes from Mandrillus leucophaeus, assembly GCF_000951045.1. Classification (NCBI taxonomy): domain Eukaryota; kingdom Metazoa; phylum Chordata; class Mammalia; order Primates; family Cercopithecidae; genus Mandrillus; species Mandrillus leucophaeus. Next base: position 3,642,277 of record NW_012101321.1, on the reverse strand, counting down.
TAAAAATTGAGGAGGTATACTTCCAAACTAATTCTACAAGGCCAGTATTATGCTGATACAAAACCAGACAAAGCCAAAACAAAACCAAAGAAAACTACAGGCCAATATCTTGACCGTAGATACAAAAATCCTCCAAAAATACTAGCAACAAAATTCAACGATACAATAAAAAGATCATTCATCATGATTAAATGGGATTTATCCCAGGGATGCAAAGATGGAAAAACACACAGATCGATAAATGTAATATATCATACCAACAGAATGAAGGACAAAAATCACAATTGTTTCAATAGATGCTGAGAAACAGTTTGACAAAATTCAGCATCCCTTTATGATAAAACCTCTCAACAAACTCAGTATAGGGAGAACATACCTCAACATAACAAAAGCCATAGAAGACGAACCCACAACCAATATCATTCTAAATGGAGAAAAACTGAAAGCCTTTCCTCTAGTATCTGGGACAAGACAAGGATGTCCACTTTCACCACTTTTATTCAGCATAGTACTGCAAGTCTTAGACAGAGTATTTAACAAGAAAAATAAAGGGCATCAAAATTGAAAAGGAAAAAGCCAAATTATCCTAGTTTGCAGATTATATGATCATCTATTTATAAAAACATAAATACTCCACCAAAAAAATTAGAACTGAAAACAAATTCAGCAAAGTTGAAGAATATAAAATCAACTTACACAAATCAGTAGCATGTGTATATGCCAACTGCAAGCAATCTGAAAAAGAAACCAACAAAGTAATTCTATTTATAATAGCCACAAATAAAAACACCTAGGAATACACTTAACCAAAGAAGTAAAATATCTCTACAAGGAAAACTATAAAACATTGATGAAAGAAATTGAAGAGGACAAAAAAAAGGAAGGATATTCCAATGTTCATGAATTGGAAGAACAAATTTTGTTAAAATGTCTATACTACCCAAAGCAATCTACAAATTCAGTGTAAAACATATCAAAATACCAACGGCATTCTTAACAGAAATAAAAAAAAATCCTAAAATGTATATGGAACTGCAAAAGACCCTGAATAGTCAAAGCAATCCTAGTAAAAACTATAAAGCTGGAGGCATTACATTATCTGACTTCAAATTATACTACCAAAGCTATAGATATGAAAACAGCATGATAGTGGCATAAAAACAGACAAATAGACCAATGGAACAGAACAGAGAAACAAGAATTAAATTCATGCATTTACAGTAAACTCATTTTCAACAAAGGTGCCAGGAACATGGCCTGGGAAAATAACAGTCTTCAATAAATGGTGCTGGGAAAACTGAACATCCATAGGCATAAGAATGAAACTAGACCCCTATATCTCGCCTTATACAAAGCTCAAACAAAAATGAATTAAAGGCTTAAATATAAGACTTGAAACTATGAAAATACTAGAAGAAAACATTGGGTAAACAGTTTAGGATGTAGGTCTTGGCAAAGATTTCTTGAGTAAAACCTAAAAAGCACAGAAAGCCAAAGCAGAAATTAACAAATGGGATCACATTAAGTTAAAAAGCTGCTTCACAGCAAAGAAATCAACAAAGTAGAGACAGCCAACAAACGGGGGAAAATATTTGCAAACTACCACCTAATAAGGGATTAGTAACCAAAATATATAAAAAGTTCAGACAACTCAATAGGAAAAGACAAATAATCTGATTTTAAAATAGGCAAAATATCTGAAAAGTCATTTCTCGGAGGAAGACATAAAAATGAACAAATATAAGAAAAAATGGTCAACAACACTATCATCAGAGAAATACAAATCAAAACCACAGTAAAACATCATCTCAACCCAGTTAAAATGGCTTTTATTTAAAAAAAAAAATAGAATAATGGATGCTGGTGAGAATTTGGAGAAATGGAAAATGTAAATTACTATAGCCACTATGAAGAACAGTATGGAGTGTCCTCAAAAAACTAAAAATAGAACTACTACATGATTCAGCAACACCACTGCTGGGTATATATCCAAAGGAAAGGAAATCAGTATGTCAAAGAGATAGCTGCACTTATGTTTGTTGCACCACTATTCACAAATCCAAGATATGGTATGAACCTAAAAGTCCATTGACAGATGAATGAATAAAGAAAGTATGGTGCATATACACAATAGAATATTATTCAGGCATAAAAAAGGATGAAATCCTGTCACTTGCAATAACATGAATGGAACTGGAGGACATTATATAAAACGAAATAAGCCAGGCACAAAAAAATAAATATTGCACGTTCTCACTCATATATGGGAGCTAAAAAATAATTTTATCTCACGGAGAGAGGGAGTAAAACGATGGTTACCAGAGCCTGGGAAGAGTAAAGGGGAAGGTGAGATAAAGAAGAGATGGTTAATGGGTACAAAAATATAGTTAGACAGACAGAATGAGATCTAGTGTTTGGTAGAACAGTAGGGCAACTATGGTTAACTATGATTTATTGTATATTTCAAAATAACTTAAAAAGTGAAATTGGAATGTTCCTAACTTTATGTTAGGAAATAATAAATGCTTGAGATTTGATAATGACATGTTGTATCAAAATGTCATATGTACCCCATGAAAATGTACTATTATGTATTTACAATGCTTAACAATAAGTTTTTATTATTTGTAAAGAAAAGAGGCTTAATTGACTAACAATGCTACACAGCTGGGGAGACCTCAAGAAACTTACAATCATGGTGGAAGGTAAAGGGAAGTAGGGCACATCTTACATGGTGGAAGGAGAGAGAAAGAGAGCAAAGGAGGAAGTGCCACACACTTTCAAACAACCAGATCTTGTGGAAACTCACTATCAAGGGGGACATCCATTCCCACGACTCGATTACCTCTCACCAGGAGGTATAATCCCCTGATATATGGGGATTATAATTTGAGATGAGATGTGGGTGAGGACCCAGAGCCAAACCATATTACTCCTTTGGCAATTATGATTGCAAAGCTCCAAAGCACATTCATGGCCATCTCTACCAAGTGAAATTACTTTATGTATGTCCAATATAGCCTTAGCTTCATTTTATTTTTCCACCCATTTTCTCATTTACATATTTCTGAGGTCATTTTTGTGACACTTTTAGATACAGGTTTACAACCTTTGTGAAACAAGGTGAGTTATTAATACATACATACATATGTATGTTCATTTTCAAAGGAGCAAGATGGATCACAAAGACATGAAATGACTTGTACTAAAAGTAGCAAAGCAGGAACAATTTCTCTGCTCTAAATTGTACTATAAAATTTTTTTAAAATACACAAAAAGTGGGTTTTAACTGTAACTATGTAAACTAATATATGGTTTTTTTCTAAGTAAATATCTATGTCATTTTGTCAGAGGTTCATACTTTAATATTTCATAGGAAAAGAAATATGAGTTTCAAAATTAAAATTGGGAAGTTTAAAGATAATGTACAACCTTGGGCATCACTACTCCTTACAGTAGGAAGAAAACAAACACAAAACACAGAATTAACTACTGGAATGCTATTCAAAATGTCAAAAAACATCATAGTCACTTAATTGTTAACTCAGGACCTGAGTTAATTCCAACCCCAGTACAGAATTTCCCAAAAGTAATTTTATTTCTAAACAAAATGACCCCCCAAAATTAGGAAATCATATGAATAAAAATAATTTTTAAAATCAGTAGTTCTGATGATTTGTGCTAATTCACAGAAATGTCAGGAAATCAAATGAGATAACCACCTTTTATCAAATGTAACCCATTAGGGGAGAAAATCATGAGTATGAAAATAATTACAATACCTCCTCAAATGTGTTCGAGGAAAGGAGAAGAAGGGCAAAGAAAGAAAAAGGGCAAAGAGAAGAAAATGTGATGAGGGAGAAGAAAATGAGCAAGTATGTTTTACATAATAAAATTTAATTTACTATTTTTTATTTCGTAATAAAATTGTTCAAGTGCATGCCCACAGTTATCTGACAGTACAATTTGGTAAAGAATTTTAAAAACATGTTGAAATTTCCAAGTCAGAAGAAGAAAATCTCCTTAGATTCTTACGATATTCTTTTGTATCAAAATGATTCAAGAAATTTCTCCAGAGAAAAATGAAAAATTTCATACATTAAAATCTCATCAATCCATTCTATGGTCAAAATTAACCTGATGTGAAGAACTTAAGCTAGACCTGAAATTCCTGTTTTCACTTTTAAACAATATGTTTCTACAAAATGAATGACCTGCTTTTGATTTTTTCATGACCTAAACCTATAAGTATGTTTTTTAACAAATATGACCAGCAACTTTTTTATTCTCCTCTCTCATGTAGGATGTGTACCCCTTAGTGGGAGTGTTAAGGAAGCAGGTGAAAAGTCTAATGTCCAGAAGTCCATAATGTGTTCTCTGTAAACAATTTTAATGCAGCCTATTATGAGACTGAATTCTATTTGTTTGTAATCCTGTACTTCAAGCAACAAGGTTAGTCAAATTCTTTTCATTGAGAGTTAAGAAGCCATAAAGTGATTGAATGGCTTCCTCCTGTCTTAGGGCATAAGCTCATCAAAGAGGTCTACATGGCACTTGATGATTATAGGTCCTTGCTTATCTTTTTAGCTTCATTTCTTGCCACCTTCCCTCTAGCATGTTGTGCTTTTGCCACACTGAATTTCTTTCAATCTCTGGGATGAATCCTGTCTTTCCACCTTGGACAACCACAACCGTCCTTTCTGGGGCTGGAACAATTTTCCTGCTATCCCTGGGCCCTATCACCATTGCAAAGTGCATGTACTCATGCAGCACAGACATTCCCTTGCTTGTCAGCTCTTCCTAATTCTGTGGCATGGGTGTCCAGTCTTTTGGCTTCCCTGGGCAACATTGGAAGAAGAATTGTCTGGGGCCACACATAAAATACACTAACACTAACGATAGCTAACAAGCTAAAAAGAAAAATCATCAAAAAATCTGATAGTGTTTTAAGAAAGTTTCCGAATTTGTATTGGGCCTCATTTAAAGCCATCCTGGGCCACATGTGGCCCACGGGCTTCGGGCTGGATAAACTTGTTCTAGGGCATCCACAACTGGCAGAGCTCCTCTCAGGGATACCTTCCTGACTCTTGGACCACTGCAACATAGTACGTTAGCCACTTGCTGAGGAGAGTCCTGCCATAATGACAGTTAATTGATTACAGTTATTTCACTCTCTTCTGTATTTCTAAATACTAACTAGAAATTACTTATATAAATTTCTGCCAATATTTGTTTCTATCCTCCTATTTTAAGAACACTATAGATAAGTGCATTGATTGCCGCATCTCAGAAGTTTGATAAATACCAAGGTTAGATGTTGTTTTTTTCCAACTATGACTACAATCCTCTACATTATATGTTCCATGATTGCTTCATACATTATCATAAAGTTAGCAAACCTTTTAAAGAAGAGTTATGACGAGACATTGCCACAAAAAGTTGGAGATGATGATCTTTCCTATCTGATTGCAATAATATTACATTTTATGTTACATGAGAAATTATATTCACAAGTCTCACTTACCTTAGATAAATATTATCTTTCAGGATAATTAATAAGGTTAAAAATATCTTAGTACTTCAGAGACCATAAAAATAATATGAGAAACTGTTTCTTCAGGATGCAGTTTTTAAAATTTTACATTAAAAAGTTTAGGGGCCCATCTGCCACTGATTAAAGTAACTGGAAATTCTAATATAATTACACTACAATAAACATGTGGTTGCAGAAGTGAAACATTAAAGCATAAAGACATATAGCACTACTGAATTTTTAAATTAGAACTAAAAACATGAGGATACAAAATACATTTAAAAAGCACTTCAGGTTTAAAAAGGATAGTGTTCTTCTAGCCTAAGGAAAGTATATTTACAATGACTTTATTATAGCAAATTAAAATTTTGATAAGAGTAACTAAGCTGTAAAGAGTTCTTCCAAGTAGAGTATGTTATATTTATCTCTCTTCCAATGAAATCAAAGATCAAATTTCCTATGTCCCTGTCTCCACTCTCCTTTAACAATGTAGACTTCTCTGTTTTGAGTTTTCCCAGTTATGTTTTGTCTTCTGAATTGATTAAACAATTTCACGTCAAGATGACTTACAACTTCATATCCATTAGTATGTGAAGCACCAGAAAATATAAGAAAATGGGGAGAAACTGGAACCTTTGTGCATTGCTAGTGGGAAGGTAAAATGGTACCGCTTCTGTGGAAAATGATATGGCTATTCCTCAAAAAATTAAACAGGGAAATACAATATATTCTAGCAATTACACTTCTGGGTATACACCCAGAAGAAGTAAAAGTAGAACTCAAACAATATCTGTACACCCATGTTCGTAGCAACATTATTCAAAATATCCAAAAGATGGAAGCAAACCAAGTGGCCACTGATGGGAGAATGGATAAACAAAATGTAGTATATACATGCAATGGAATATTATATGGCCTAAGAAAGAAATTCTGACACATGATGCAATGCGTATGAACCTTGAAAACATGCTGAGATAAGCCAGCCACAAAAGAACAAATATTCTATGATTCTGTTTATGAGACACCTAGAGTAGTCAAATTAGTGAAAACAGAAAGTAGAATGGTGATTTCCAGGGAATCAAGGGAGGGACATACAGACAATTAGTGTTTACTATGTAGAGTTTCAGTACGGGAAGATAAAAAAGCTCTGGAGATGGATAGTGATGACAGTTACACACAATGTGATTATGATGAATGTCAACGAACTATAAACTTAAACATGGTTAAAATGGTAAAATTTATGTTATGTATATTTTACAAAATATAAATTTATAAACAATAATTTTAAATTATTTTCATTATTTAAAATGAGAAAAGACTACTTATAACTTGGTGTTTACACACTGGGCATGTTGGGTGGCAGTGGGGTGTGGGGAAGGGAGGGAGAGCATAAGGATAAATAGCTAATGCATTCAAGGCTTAAAACCTATGTGGTGGGTGGATAGGTGCAGCAAACCACCATGGCACACATATACCTATGTAACAAACCCAAACCTAGGTGCCAGGTTGATAGGTGCAGCAAACCACCATGGCACATGTATACCTATGTAACAAACCTACACGTTCTGCACATGTATCCTGGAACTTTTTTTTTTTTTGAGATGGAGTTTCACTTTTGTTGCCCAGGCTGGAGTGCAATGGTGCTGTCTCAGCACCACAACCTCCATCTTCTGGGTTCAAGCAATTCTCCTGCCTCAGTCTCCCAAGTAGCTGGGATTACAGGAATGCACCACCACGCCTGGCTAATTTTGTATTTTTAGTAGAGATGGGGTTTCTTCAGGTTGGTCAGGCTGGTCTTGAACTCCTGACCTCAGATGATCCACCTGCCTCAGCCTCCCAAAGTGCTGGGATTACAGGTATGAGCCACCGTACCCAGCCAATATCTTGGAACTTAAAGTAAACTGAAAACAAACAAACAAACAAAAAAAGAACTTGGTGTTTGATTCCTGTTATAAGTGTTGGTATTTTAAAAAATAAACAAAAGGGGAATCCTTACTAAAATTTCCATTTAAACTTCCAGTGATGAAAATTGAAAATGAAGTGAGCAGCAAACAACAAATTTGAGTGTTTGAATATCATTCTCTCATATTTATTCAGACATAGCCCCACCCATGTAGTTGGTACACAAGGGTAAGATATAAACCTTTATTATCTCTAACTGGACAGGCACAAAACGTCACTTTATTGACCACCTGGTGTCCACTCCAGTACATCCCAAATGTTCAGTTTATAAACACCTAAAGTCTCCATCAAAAAAAAACTATTAGAACAGATAAATGCATTCAGTAAAGTTTCAGGATACAAAATCAATGTACAAAATATTAGCAGCATTTCAATATACCAATAATGATAAAGTGAGAAAACAAATCAATAACTCAATCCCATTTATAATAGCTACAGAAAAAAAAAAAAACCACCAAGGAATACATTTAAGCTAGGGAGCAAAAGACCTCAAGAAGGAAAACTAAAAAATACTGATGAAAGAAATCATAGATGGCACAAACAAATGGAAAAGCATCCCAGTCTCATGAAATGGAAGGATAAAAATAATTTAAATGATCATACTGCCCAAGGCAACGTATAGATTTAATACAATTCCTGTCAAATTACCAATGTCATTCTTCACAGGATTAGAATAATCCTAAAATTTATATGGAAGCAAAAAAGAGCCTGAATAGACAAAGTAATCCTAAGCTAAAATGATAAAGCTAGAGGTATCACATTACCTGACTTGAAATTATATAAGACTATAATAATCAAAACATCATGATATTGGTTCAAAAATAGACACACACATCAACGGAAGAATAAATAACCCAGAAATAAAGTTACATTATTACAACCAAATGATCTTTGACAAAGTCAATTAAAAATACATTAGGGAAAGGACACCCTATTCAAGAAATGGTGCTGGTAAAATTGGAAAGCCATATGCAGAAGAATAAAACTGGACTCCTATATCTCACTGTATATAAAAATTAACTCAAGATGGATTAAAGACTTAAACATAAGACTTGAAACCACAAAAGTCCTAGAAGAAAACCTAGGAAAAACTCTTCTGGACATTGGCCTAGGCAAAGAATTTACAGATAAGCCCTCAAAAGGAAATGCAATGAAAACAAAAATGGACAAATGAGATCTCATTAAACTGAAAAGCTCCTGCGCAAGATAAGAAATAATTAAAAGAATAAACAGACAACTTACCAAATGGGAGAAAATACTTGCAAATATGCATCTGACAAAAGGTTAATATCCAGAATTTATTAGAAATGCAAACAACAAGAAAAAAACAAATAATTCCATTAAAAAGTGGGCAAAGGACATAAGTGGACATTTTTCAAAAGAAGACACACAAGCAGCCAACAAACGTGAAAAAATGCTCCACATCACTAATCACCAAAGAAATGCAAATTAAAACCACAATGAAACACCATCTTACACATCAGAGTGGCTACTGAAATGTCAAAAACAATAGATGTTGGTGAGGATGCAGAGAAAAGGGAACACTTATACAATTAGTGGAAATATAAGTTAGTACCCCCTCTATGGGAAACAGTCTGAAGATTTCTCAAAACTAAAAATAGAACTACCCTTCAGTTCAGCAATCCAACTACTGGGTATCTACCCAAACAAAAAGAAATCATTGTATCAAAAGAGATACACACATTCATTATGTTTATGGCAGCACTGTTTACAGTAACAAAGTCATGAAATAAACATAAATGTCCATCAATAGATGATTGGATTAAAAATATGGGAAATATATATATACACACACACACACACACACACATATACACACATACACACACACACCGTGGAATACTACTCAGTCATATAAAAGAATGAAATCATGTATTTTGAAGCAATGTGGATGGAATTGGAGGCCATTATCCTAAGCGAAATGACTCAGAAGCAGAAAGTCAAAAACCACATGTTCTCACTTGTAAATGGGAGCTAAACTATGGATAGCAATGGTCATCCAATAGACACTGCAGATGCTGATAGGTGGGAGGATGGGAGAGGGGTGAGGGATGAAATGCTATCTATTGTGGACAATGTACATTATTGAGGTGACAGTTACACTGAAAGCCCAGACTTCAGCACAATATAACTATCCATGTAAAACAACTAACTGCACTATTGCTAAATCTATAAAAACAAACTTAATAAAAACATTAAAAATAAAATAAAATTAGTTTTAGTAAATTTGACTCACAAGGAATTTAGCAACATATGCTAAATATATATTAATAACTTAAAAGCTTTGGTTTACAGAAAAAATAAAAATTTAACATGTGTTATTTAAAATGACAGATTAAGAACTATTCAACAGGTAGATAAAATAATTTTGTAAAATATATTTCAGTTGTCTAATGATGTTATGGACTAAATTGTGTCCCTTTGAAATTCATATGTAGAAGTTCAAACCACCACTGTATCTTAATTTGGAAATAAGGCCTTTAAGGAGGTAATTAAGATTAAATGACGTCATCAGGGTAGCGTCCTAATCCAATATGATACCAGGGATGCATTAGTACAGAAGAAAGACAACGTGGCCAGGCACAGTGGCTGACACTTGTAATGCCAGCACTTTGGGAGGGTAAAGTGGGCGGATCACCTAAGGTCAGGAGTTTGAGACCAGCCTAACTAATATGGTGAAACCTCATCTCTACTAAAAATACAAAAATTATCCAGGCACAGTGGCAAGCATCTGTAATCCCAGCTACTCAGAAGGCTGAGGCACAAGAATCACTTAAACCCAGCAGGTAGAGGTTGCAGTGAGCTGAGATCACACCATTGCACTCCAGCCTGAGCAACAGAGCGAGACTCCATCTCAAACAAAAAGAAGAAAGACAATGTGAGGACACAATGAGAAGGTAGCAGTCTGCAAGCCAAGGAAAGGGGTCTCAGTAGAAACCAATGCTGCCAGCAACTTTATCTTGGACTTCCAGCCTCCAGAACAGTAAGAAAATAAATTTTTGTTGTTTAATCCATCCAGTCTGTGGTATTTTGTAATAGCAGCAAATGGCAAGTCCAGGGAAAAAAAAATCAGTGATATGAAAAGAGAGAAAAAGATAAAGAAGATAAAGGACAGGACAGACATATTCACACACAGAACAGAACATGTAGGAGATGCAAGAAACCCAGACATATTTACAGACACTGAGAAACACAATATTGTAAAATAGCATTACATGGTCTTTTAAGAAATTGTTGCTAAAGATGTCTGAATAACATGAGTTTCTTCTGCTATTCACATGTATATATTAGGACATGCTTTGAGAAATAGATGAATTTAAAGTAACAATTCTGCTTTAAGATCACAAGTTCTCAAGTCCTGGATTAGAGCCTTCATTCAGAAAACCATCAACATGTGGTCATAAAACTGCCCTTGGATTTTTTAATCCTTTCATTATCATGCCTTTAACAGATATCTACATTCTCCCCTTGCCTTCATTATGTTTTCTTGATAGCCTATGTACCACCACAAAAATAATTGAGGTGCTAACACATTTGGGGCAAACCATGTGATGATCATTTTAACTAATGCTCTTCAAATAAAAAATGACACGCATATTGTGGGATCGGGTGATCAGCAAGATTTACACAAGACACAAGAACAGAACTAAAGCATTGCTTCAGAAAAAAATGAATTTCAGTGGAGAACTATCTTAGGCCTGAAATAGGTCCATAGTAAAATCTCAAGTGCTTTCATCAAAATTAACCCAATAATTTACTGGAAAAATGGTAATTCAAATCTACATCCAGTTTTATAAATACTTACAGTATAATAATCCCGAAATATTGATGATGATTGAGAGAAAGTAACTTGACTGGAGTCATAAGGCAAACAGAAAGACCTTGTCGGCACAAATCCTCTCCAATCATAGAATGCTTTGTCTGTTAGAAATATCAATGCAGGTTAAAACAATATTTATCCAGGAAAAGTACACACGGACTATATTGCTTAATGTTGCAAAGAGTAAAGCAAATCATCTTTATGGCCTCACTATTCTGTATTAAAATCACATCTTGTCATCTAATCAGAGAGAAATGAAGAAATGATAGGACTGCATAGAAAGAGGCTTCAATTAACTGGTGCCTTCATACGGTAAGGCTCTCGTGTTTGTATTGCACAGTGTGCCCAACAGAAAACGAATAGGTTCATTCTCTTCACTATCTCCTCCTAAAGAACATCAACTTCTTTTTTTTTAAAAGAGGCTTAAAGCAAAATCATATTTGTGAATAGCACTTATAAAAATAAAAAGAAAACCTCTCTGTATTACACACTTTAAAAGAAAATTCAGTATTTTATAAGGCACATGTTTTGATATTGCAAAGTAAATTAAATTATGAAAAGTGTTTAAGGTAAATAGGTTGAAAGCACAAAAGGTTAGCCAGCATCGCCACGTATTTCTTCTGTCTCATGGCAGTTGGTACATAAGATTTCTACAGGAACCTTTTTTCTTTAATCATAGGAAGGAGATTTAAGATTGATTTGTCCATTTTTTTTCTCAGAGATATTAATCATTTAAAAAGAAGAAAATTCAGTTCAATCCTGCCATCCAAATGAACCAAACTATTTTCATATTTCCAATTTTCTTTCATATATGTATATGTGTGTATCTATATAGTCTTTCCTGAAACTTTCAATGTAATAAAGTCATCCATGGACTGCTTAGTTGTATATAAATTTATAGAAAACTCAAGAAGTAATAAATTCTCTCACTTCACTGCTTCAATTTATTTACAGGATCATAAGTTGAGTGCTCTATGGGGAGGCAACGAAGTAACATAAAACAATAAAAAGGTAATGGTATCTCAGAGACAGTCTAATCATTACAAATACATTCTACCTCATCCATTTCAATCAAGAGTCTCTGCACTCTTTCAAAAAGGCAAAATCTCTCGAAGAGGCAACACAATCATATATTTCAATAAAAATTCAATGTGAAACAGTGGAATTCTTTTTTTTTTTTTTTTTTTTTGAGACATAGTCTCACTCTTTCTCCCAGGCTGGAGTGAAGTGGAGGGATCTCGGCTCACTGCACTGCAAACTTCCCCTCGCGGGGTTTATGCCATTCTCCTGCCTCAGCCTCCTGAGTAGCTGGGATACAGGCACCTGCCACCACGTCCAGCTAATTTTTTGTATTTTTTAGTAGCGACGGGGTTTCACAGTGTTAGCCAGGATGGTCTCGAACTCAAAATTCTTTAATGGAAGCAAAGGCCAATAACGAGTAGCTTGTAGAGAATCTGAGCATTTTAGTCCTGAGAAGAAGATAGCAAGGAAAAGGCCATGCCCTTTATATTTTCATTTGGAAGCTTTATAAGACCAAGAGAGTATAAAAGAGTAACACAAGAGTTATTAAGATGTGTACACCCTTACATTTCTTATGAAGCCCTCTTAATGAATTCAAAGCATTCTCCAACTCATCAGCATTATCCCTGACCTACCCACTCCCCTTAATGCACCATTACATACAATAAACAATATCTCATATTTTAGATAATCATGCTTCTCTTTCCAATCTTCTTTTTGAATTTATAAACTGTTTCAAGGCAAGGACTATAACTTACCTGGAACTGCTCTGTGTTTCTGATTCATTAGCAATGTGAATGAGGTAGCTATGAAAACACTGGTGAATAAGAAGGAGGATACTGAACATTCCCAACACAAAGAAATGACAAATTTCTGAGATGATAAATATATTAACTACCCTGATCTGATCACTATACATTATACGTATAAAAACATGACTCTGTACTCCCATGAATGTGTACAATTATTATTTGTTAATTTTAAAAATAAAATTAAATAAATAAATAAAATTTCTCTGTGATTAAAAAAAGAATTGGTCTGAAAAGGTTAAATCTTACAGGCAAAGAGGTTATCTTCTTGATACTGAAGAGTCTAACCCAATATATGAAACTAAAACCTATACGACTTATTTTTCCAATAGTGTCCAGAGCATTTTCAAATGTTTTATCTTGTTTACTCACAAAGCAGACTCACAGAGTTGAAAACACCATGCATTATTTTCTCCCAGTATATAGGTATCATACTAGAAAATATAGCTATAACTTTTCTGGAAGCAGTAAAGCCTCCACTAAAATCCTCAAGGTAATCATTCACACACTGATGTATGCTAATGACTCCCCCTTAGAAGCCAGGCACAGAAGGTGACATGCAACAAATTCCAGTTTATTCCACAAAGTCAGTCGAAAGTTATAAGCTAATAGTTTGATGAAGACCAAAGTCATTAATCAGACTAAATCTTCACAAAACCTTCCTGGAGTCAACAATCTTCACAGATAATGCCACATAGAAATAAAGGTTCTGAATCCCAGGGGTGTGTGTGTGTGTGTGTGTGTGTGTGTGTGTGTGTGTGTACACATCTGCACAAGAGTAGGCTATATATTGATAGGTGGAACAGAAATCTTGTCAGTAATCCCAGTTATCAGTCAGCAGGACAGAAGAAAATATCGTAAGAGTAAACAAATCTGAGGAAAACTCAATATCAAGATTTGGAAAGAAACCAAAATGGTCACCTCAGTTTAACAAGGAGTTAAAAAGTAGCTATCCTTGAACATAAAAAAATGTGTTAATTAACTACTCATACTGATATCTGCCTTTGAATTTCTTCAATATTTTAGACTATCATCAAAAAATATTAATTCATGTTAGTGTGCTGCCTTTCTGCATATCTAATTTGCATATCAAGACTTAAAAGTCTTTTGCTTGCTTTGTATGCACCATAAAACTGAATATAATGGTGTGCCCCAAGTGTCTGTGTGTGTCTGTGTGCACACACGCGCATGTGCTTCTGGATTAGAAACTGATTTGGCATTGACTACAAGGCTAACCAACAAAGCCATAAGAGTGAAAGGTCCCATAGAATTCAACAGAAATAAATACATGAAGAAACAGAAAATCCTTAAAAATGGACTTTTAAAATTCTGATTTTTAGATATTTTTCACCAGACCATCTCCCCTCATTTTCTAGCATCATCTTGATGTTTATAATGATAATCATTTTCCAATTTTATTTTCTGTTTTTATTCAAATTTATGTAGTTGACAATTAGTCAATTATTTACACAGGTGGGAGACATTTCCAAAACCTAATAAGCAGTTGTTATTTTAGAAGCTTAAATTATACAAATGACTCACAGAAAACTGAAAAGATCGTATATGACAGGTGATAATGTCAGGGAATGAGAAACAAGGGAAAGAAAAAGGAAGGAAAGAAAAGTTCTTAGGTAGTTAAAACAGTCCCCACATCTGTAATTTTTGTAGTGACAAATATTATCTTCGTATCGCAAATGAATACATTGGTTCAATTCACCTGGATATCAGCAAAAGACCCAAAAGCAATAGTAGTTCAGCATTTAAAAATACACTGTTTTAGTCAACTTAGAAACCAAATGCTCTTAAGAAATAGTCTGTATATGTGTCTTCCAGAGTAGAAGGAAGTTCAAATGAAAATGAATCTTTATTAGGATATGATAAAATCAAAGACATTACTGGGTTTAGTGGTCCTGTGTCCCTAGAGCCTCTTTTATGCCAAGCTCGTTCTGTTTCCCTTTTATCAATTCTCTCGTATCAATTAATTCTTTGAGTTAATTGCACATGCAGTTTTAATCTGTAGGTAATTACAAACAATTAATAGTTAGGAGACAGAATTAGCAGTTCTTAGTTTGATTATCTATATAATTAAAAGGGGTGGTAAACTAGAGTTGACAAATAGCATCTTAATCATTTGAATAATCAAACCCCAGAAGCTTGCTTGGGTGGCTGAATTCCATCTGTTACATTAGTTTAAATTTTAGAATTAATGACTGAAATGTCCATTTAAATCAGTTCTTATGTGTTGAATTTATAGTACAAAATGAACAAGGCATATACTCTAAAATTACTTAAACCATCTTCTTTTGTTTGTTTATAATAAGCTGTTTCCAAAAGGATTCAATTAAAGATTTGTAGAGGAGAAAAAGTAATATATTTTCCTCACCCATTGGAAGTGTTCATGGAGGTGACATCTCTATAACAAAGACTGATAAACAAGAGAAAAGTATAACAAGCTTGTTTATCAAAGTTTTGTGTAACATGGGAAGCTTCAGAAATGAAGACCCAAAGACTCAGGGAAAACTATATTTTTTATGAAGAATGGTCATGTAGAAGTATGATTGGACAAAAATGCCATATGACCTTATGGTAGTAAACTAGGGGAAACTCAGCAAGGCCTATTTCTTCAGATTCGTCTTGGCTTCCAGGTATGGGGCAGGACATTTGTCATAAGAGAGTCTTCAGAAGGGAAGATAGGACGTCAGAGAGTGAATTTCCTGGGTTTTATGGTTAGCTTTGGAGTAAAGGAATTCTAGTTTCTATGTCCAGCTTCTAGGGAGAAAAATCCAGAGAGAGCTTCCTGCTTCTACTGTCCTCTCAATCCTTGCAGCTCAAAATACTCAGCATGCCAAGAGACCACATTTTTGGGGTATCATGTTCTAAGTCCTGACAGATTCGATAGACTAAATTATGTACATCTAGCGAATGCCGGTTAATAATAATGGATACCGTTTCTATGTCATAAAATATCTAAGAAATATGGATAATTCTTTTCATACTATGTTCTGTTTAACACTTTGTGTGCTGTGATGGTTAATAATGAGTGTCAACTTGATTGGATTGGAGAATACAAAGTATTGATGCTGGGTGTGTCTGTGAGGGTGCTGCCAAAGGAGATTAGCACTTGAGTCAGTGGGATGGGAAAGGCAGACCCACCCTTAGCCTGGGTGGGCACAATCTAACCAGCTGCCAGCATGGCTAGAATATAAGTAGGCAGAAAAATATGAAAAGAGAGACTGGCCTAGCCTCCCAGCCTACATCTTTCTCCCGTGCTGGATGCTTCCTGACCTCGAACATCAGACTCCAAGTTCTTCAGTTTTGGAACTTGGATTGGGTTTCCTTGTTCCTCAGCCTGCAGACAGCCTATTGTGGGACCTTTGTGGGATCTTGTGATTCTGTGAGTTATACTTAATAAACATATATATATATATATATGAGTTTATAGCAAATAAGACATGCTTTTAATCCTTTTTTGGCTATCTGAAGAAACCAGAGGTTTGTAGATAGAGAGCAAATACTAAGAAGCAAATAAGCTTAAGGTAAGTCAGAATATATATGGGAACTTCATTCTGATTAGAAAAGAATGTAATATAGATAAGTAGCATCACTGTTGCGTAACATCTTTCTGAGCTGCCAAGTATTTGAACAAGTTGGGAAGATACTTTGAAGCTAATAGTAGATTAAAAAATTTTCAAGAAAATAATGACTTCTGGTCCAATATAGTCTGTTACTCTTGGCTGTGAGCCAGCCCCTTTACAACCTCAATAAATACTATAATGACAAAGGAGAAGATGAAAATCTCAAGGTCACAAAAAATAAATCTAATCATTTACCAATTTGCAATTGAGAAGAAAATTTAATTAGGATAATGGAAATGAATTGAGGAAAGCAATCAGTGACTTTTACATAATAATATACTCACCCCTCCCTAATCTGAAAAACGGTAGAAAGATGCTTAATATCTCCCAAGGAAAAAAATGCAGGAAAAAAAAAGAATGAAAAATGTCTCTCTACAATGTAAGTGCCACTTTAAAATAACTGATTCCCTTTTCCTACCTTCATCTACCACAATTCACGTAGACACTACAGCTCCAGGACAACAACTAGGCAAGAAAGCAGCCCTGACTTCAGCAACAGTATTTGATACAGTCCTATGGAAAGGAGTTCTGTGTGGAGGCTGGGGAGGGCAGGTATTGATAACAATGCATAATGGAGATTGTAATTTTTCATGAGCTAAATAGCTGAAAATAATAAGAACGAAGGTGTGGAATAGGCAAGTCTCCACCTTAGCAGAGCTCAACTGTTTGAGACAGATGTCTGCAAGTCATTGGGAATTAGGCAGAGAACCAGGCATTGACACCTGATCATCAACTATAGAACTAGATTTTTCTCAGGGCTGAGAAAAATCCACACGTTCTTTCTATTTGTAATCACTCACTGCCTAGATCAATTTCTCCTTATCTGGGGCAGAGTAAATAAACTAGGGCCTATATTAATCACGGTAATGCTTGTTAACACTTATTGAAGGCTCAAATTACTAAACAATTTACACACATTACCTGACCTGTGCTGCAGAATAACCCCATGAGGCGGATGTTCCATTTGACAGAGGAGAAAACTTATTATGTCCCTTGCTCAAGCTCAGACAGAGGGTAAGGGGTTGTGTGAATCCAGATCTATCTTGAAGCTTACCTGTGACTGACACAAGGGAAAGGGTCTCTGGTAGACCAGTCAGAAAGAGAACCATGTCCTAATCCCTGGAACCTATAAATGTTAGCTTATATGGCAAAAGAAACTTTGCAACTGTGATTAAATTAAGGATTCTGAAATGGGGAGGGAGATTATCTGGGACTGTCGTGGTGGGTCCCACATGTCATCACAAGTGTCCTTACAAAAGAGGTAGAGGGAGACTTTACTACAGAAGAGAAGATGTGATGTGGCAGAAAACAGAATGGAGTGATGTGAAAAAGGGCTCCTGAGCCAAGGAATGCAGGTGGCCTCCAGAAGCTGGAAAAGACATGGAAACAGATTCTTCCCTAGTGTCTCTGGAAGGAACTGGTCCTGCAGACACTTGACTTAATTCAGTGAAATTGATTTCAAACTTCTAGCTTCCAAAAATACAAGAAAAAATTGGGGATTGTTTCAAGTTACCAGGTTTTCGGTAATTTGTTACAGCAGCCTTAGGGAAACTAACACAGTCTACAATTCTAAAAATTCAGTAAAAGTGTTTAAGTCTAAAAATATTCTGCTAGACACAGGGGAAAATTATAGAAAAGTGCTTGGCATTCTCACTATATTATAATAAGCCAACTCCTTGAAATAGAAGTCAAAACAATAAGGAAATAACTAAGAGTTTAACAATAATAATAATTGTAAGTCAAATAAAAATGAAAATTAGCATTTTTAAAAGGGAAGAAATACAAAGAAACCAAAAATGTAATGGCAGAATAAAAATGTACTTCAGAGTTAGTAGGAGTATAAGTGACAGCATAGAATATCAAATGACTGGATTTGGCAAGCACTCCTAGAATGCAGAAGAAAAGCATCAAAGATGAGAATTATAAGAGAGAAGATTATAGATTAAAGAGCACAAAAAATAAATATCCATCAAAGGAACCACACACATTACTGAAGACGAAACTAGAACAATCAGAAATGAAGAAAATATACTATGTAATAATTTCCTGAGCTGAACAAAAGATTTGAATCATCTGACTATTGGAGTTTATTGAATTTTGGGGTAAGTTTATTAAAAGAGACTTGCATACAAATATATTTTGCAAAATTACAGGAGTAAAGAAAATTTAAATGATAAGAATAAAGAAAATTTCATACATATTCAAGAAGAAAAACATCTGCAAAGGTATAAACTCCAGGTTATTCTCAAATTTCTTCTGTGAAACAGCAAAAGAATCAATAAATAATAGACTACCAACAGAATTTTCAGGAAAGTGAAAAGTTAAATAAATTTTATAACCAAATTGTCTTCAATGTGTAAAGGCCAGGAAAAAAATCATTATCAAATATACCAATGCTCTGAAAATTTGCTGAGAAAACACTTGACTGAAGACTGAAGCATGAATCAATAAAAGAATTTAGAAACCACGGTATAAGAGAACTAGCAGTTCTTCCCCTCACCAGTATACTCAGTTCTCACAGGATCAGGTGCAGTTACACGGATACTACAGCTTGGTCTTAAAGTGTGGTCCTGCCTGGCTTCACCTCACAGTTTCTATTCTGCATATTCTACTTTCTTAGGAACCAAACCATTTTTTTCCCCCTAGGGTATAAACTTGAACTTACTCACAGTTCAAATGAAATGAGCTTTCAAACTGATTTCTGTTCTATGATTATCCAAAGAAACAATAACCAGTTTGTTCTGTTAGGCACTTGCAAAGACTAAACATTTTATTTGGTTTGGAACATGTACCCAGAGACCCAATATAATGGCGATTTTTATTTTCTTGTAACTTAAATATGAGTTTTCTCTGTTTTAGCAACTCAAACTGAATCACCTGAATCATGACCGTGCCCTTCACAAAGCTCTTCCTTATATCATAGGAGCAGCCTCTGGGTGTTCCTATAAAGCTGGGTGGCTTAACTAAGAGGAAAAAAACTCACAAGCAATTGTCTTTGGGCAGCAGAATACTAGGTGGCTGTCATGATAATGTTCTGTATTTTCCAAATGTTTTGCAATTAATCATAACTAATGGCAATTTTAGAGAAAACACATTAAAAATAAGTCTATATAATTTTAGGTAAATATGGGCAAAAATTATGTTAAAATTATGAGCAAAGCAAGGTGTGGAGAAAGCAAAATGAAGTTTAGAAATGTTTGTCTCTAATGAAGCATTAGATTGAGACTAAATTTCATTCATCTTTTTCTAAAGAGAACATTTTGTATTTGTAAAGGAGAAAATACAATTTGTTTAAACTTCCTTTAATAAAGATACATAATAAAATGAATGTTTCCTTTAAATATACCCTCAATGGCACCTTTGTGGGAGTGGGTGTAGGGTTGGGGGGGTGGGCAGCGTGTGAACCACAGTATCATTAGGTAAAAGTAAGAACGCACATTACCTTCCCAGGAAGGGAGACAGACAACCTGCTGTGTCATAATAGCTTTAGAAAACTTTGGTCTCAGGCTTACAAAGTGAAGACTCTTAATTAAGAAAATCGGAGGTCCTGATGACAAGTCTATCAAAGATTGACTTCTGCAATATGGGGGCTACTATCTGGCTTTGTAATTTGAAAAAGCCTCTTGGATGGCAGCATACTTGTCATCTTTGTCAGGAAGCACCCTGCCAAACGCAGCTCTTGCGGGCAATGGGCTGCAAACTCCAGCAGGATTGGGACTGCGTCCCGAGCAGTTTTGCCGCCTGCATAACCACAGTTACTGGAACAGGATATGCACTAATTGTGTAGTACAAATGATTGTTCTGGTGAACTAGATGATACATGTTTTACAGATAACAGTGAAGTATAGGTTTCTAAGCAAGAAAGACAGAGGTCCTGGGGAAAAATGGACACTGAGTGATAATTTAAAGGGCATATTCCTAGTGGTCTACCTGAAAAGAAGCAACAATTAACTAGTCTTTTGTTTATCTCACATAATTTGATTTTTTTAAAAAAAATACTTATTCCAAGTTTATCATATATTAATGAATCATATGTACCTTACCGATTTTAGCCAAGACTTTGATGCCTGAACTCATACATCTCTGATGAAAATGAAAATTTGAAAAGACTTTTAGGAAAGTAATTGTCAGTAATAAAAGTCTTTTAAATGTTCGGTTTTTTTTGTAATATCAATTTCTAAGAGCCTTTCCTAAGAAAATTATCTGAAATGTGAGTAAAGGTTAACAAAATTGTTTATTATAGCATTATTTATAATAATTATACAGAAAACACTTAATATAGCAAGCTTGAGACTGCTACTCTTAGCAACATCTGCTTGTAAAGTTGACCTTCAGTTGATATCTTAGAACTCAGCAGGTAAACAATTCCTGATATAAAACTTTCCCTAAATGATAAGAGTGTCTCACTATACCCAGACCAATTGTGCAAGCAATATGGTTTTTGTTGAATACCTGCTTTCCTTCCAGAAATCCGGAATGTTGGTACATGCTAGGCAGAGTATGCCTACGTGACTAGGCTCCAATAAAAATCATGGGTACTAAGTTTTAAACAAGCATCCCAGGTATATAACACTTCACACATGTTGTCATGACTTGTTGCTGGAGGAATTCAGCACATCCTTTCTGACTCCACTGGGAGAGAACTATTGGACTCTTGCTCCTGGTTTCCTGTGGATTTCATTCCCTGTACCTCTTCCCTTTGCTGATTTTGCTTTGTAATCTTTCACTGTAATAAATCTTAGCCATGACTACAACCATATGCTAAGTACTGTGAGATCCTCTAATGAATCACCAAACTTGGGGTGGTCTTTGGGACTCCAACATAAAAATAAAATTGGAAAAAATATAAATGTAAATATAATATAAATGTCCAGAAATGGGAGACTGGGTAAATTTTACTATATCATGCATTGACTTATTCCTCAACAACAAAAGTTATGGTCATGAAATATTTTACATTATAACTGCATTGTAAGAAAAAAGTCTCATATACCTTGCGCTTTTAATTGTGGACCAAAAAAAGTCCATAAACAAAAAGACTTGACGAAATTGTGCCAAAATGATAAAAGTAGTAGCTTTTGGTTTGATCGATTTTTTTTTCTGTATTCTATTCTCTTATTTCTGAATGGGCTGATTGTGGAGCTCATGAAACCTTAAACATCTGACTCACATACAGCCACCTCTTAAGGAATGTTATTCTAATTGTTTTTTCTCCATATCAATTGCCATTGTACCTAAACCATGGTTTCACTGTGAAACCAGACTTGCCACTGAGCTTTGGAGTACAAGATTAGGAAGCAGTCTGTGAGTCTGAAGCAAACGCACATGAGTTGGACATGAGTGATTAAGCACATTGGACATATTTGGCTCAAACTCTGCCCAGTTTGGTTTCTACACCACATAGAAATAATCTGATAAAATCAAATCTTAGATGTTAACAGTTTAAAACCTAGGTGAATGAACAGAAGCAGGCCATGTTAGCTGAGAGATGAACCAACCTCACCAGTTCTCTCTGAAGCTGGTTGATAATCCCAGCATTGGGAAATCTAGAACCAAGAATGACAGGGGTCAAGGGATGACTTTCCATGATATCTTCACATATAAGCTCCATCACTAAAGGAAATTTCTGCAAGTTTTATAAAGAAACAGACCTGAACATTTGGCTTTCCAGAATTTCTACAATGAAGAGGTATTTGATTGGTAATGTGAAAGAAGGATTAAGCTTTAGAAAACAAAAACTACCTACAAAATGTATGGTCATAAATCTTTGGTATTTTATTTATTCACAGGTTATGCATGAGCTAGAATAATGGTGCAAATTCTGAGCAAATTCAATGAGCTAGCCTTTTTAGGAAACAAAAATAAGAAACTAATCTCCTAAAAAAGAGTATTAATTTTGTTATTTTCATCAGTTTTTGATGACTGGTTTGTCAGAAGATTGAAGGTCACTAATGTAACATTATCTTTACTGAAAGCTCATTAACGTAATACATTCAAAAGAGGAAAAAAAGATCCTGGTGACAAAAACAAAGGGATAACTACAGAACAAAATTTTAGCCCTGCCTATATATATTCATTCCAAATGTTTTACTTTAGAAACTAGCTTGTCACCTTACAAGGTATGAACTGTATATGACTGGTGGGAACTTCACTAAGTTGTAGGCATAGTAATGTGGAAAATTAAATTAAAAATCTGTGTCAGTACTGAGAGGCTCATGAAGTCCAAGTGATAAAGCTAAAGTAAAAGATAAAGATAAAAAGCAAATATCACACATAAATATAAGAAACAAGAATAGTGAAATGAGCTAAGGCAAAGACTTTCTATTATTGTGATCAATATTTACAATTATTAGATGTACAGATTAGCCAATTTCTACCTATCCTTTTCAGTCCTCTCATCAGAAAGAAAGCAAAGTGTAACACAAATCATTATTTCTGCTTGTTATCAATGTAAGTAAAAGACTAAGTCTTAAGAGGATGAAGAAAAATCTGAATATTAATGCTTTGGATGTTATCTATGAAGCTCAGATAGCCACATGGATTCTGCTTCCATTATTACTAATAATTGAAAACTGATGGTACTAATAAAATATTCCAAATATGCTCTGTCTTCTCCCTCCCACACACCAACAGATCAAATTCAACATAATTTGGTTCTTTTGAGAAACATAATAAGCACTACTTTCATAGAAATTTTAAGAATTAAGAACAAAATTAAGTTTATTTTTCAATCTATCTTACTGGTCTTACTAACTACTATGTCCACATATGAACCTTCCCTCCAGTTAAACTACTGTACTACCTTAACCTAAAATAACTTTCAGACATATCTCCACACAGTTGCCTAAGCCATGGTCCTCCAATAACCCATCCTCACTGATCTCTACCTTCCCAAAGTATGGGCAACTTTCAAGGCCAAGCTATACTGTTATTTTTTTTCTTTCCACTCATGATGGTACACTTGAATTCAAAGGAATGTGATGATGTGATAACAAAGATAACCCTGAATCTACTCTAATTATTAAAAGGTTAAACAATTCTCAGCTTTATCTTTTTCTTTTTTTCTTTTTTATTTTTTTTTGAGACAGACTCTGACTGTTGCCTAGACTGGAGTGCAGTGACATGATCTCGGCTCACTGCAACCTCTGCCTCCCAGGTTCAAGCGATTCTCTTGCCTCAGCCTCCTGAGTAGCTGGAATTACAGTATGTACCACCACATCTGGCTAATTTTTGTATTTTTAGTAGAGATGGGGTTTCACCATGTTGGCCAGCTGGTCTCAAACTCCCAAACTCAAGTGATCTGTCCACCTCAGCTTCCCAAAGTGAGCTTTTTCTTTTCAGTATTTAGAAAAATATACCTTGAAATCACTTCACTGATCCTGATATGCTGACATGAATGACCATGGAGAAGGAGAACTACTAATATCCACCACAGGAACAGAAAACACCCCATTGCCTTGTACTGTAGATTACAAAAGGGATTACCTTTTCTTGCATTCTAATTCAGCCACAAGTCTGCAAATTCCTTATAAGACATGGATGACATCTAAAATTAATTTGTATTCCTATATACATATAGCACAGCATTTTGTATGGTCACATTTCAAAACATGAACAAAAAGTCCTTAGTCAACACTTCTTTGCCTTTAAAACTCAGAGGACATTTTCACTTTCATTCTGTACACTTATAACAAAAGCCTTTATCCTTTTAAAAGATGGAAGCAAAAAAAGATGTAACAACTCCATCTGCATTTGAATGAAGCCTCTATCAAATATAATGAAACATGGACATAGAACAATTGCTATATATTAGTTCATATTAATAAGTTGTTAATTTTAGGTGACATATTTTGATTGTGCTTTAAGAAGAGATTCTTCATCTTTTACAATACAAGCTGAAAAATATTTATGAATGGATATCAAAGAATTTGCCTCATCTAATCCAAGCTGAGAAGGGAATTGGATGGGTGTGTGGATAAAATAATACTGGCCATGAATTCATAATTATTGAAGCTGGATGATGAATATTTGTGGATTTATTATCCTAGTTTCTTTACTTTTGTATATTTAGATTTTCCATAATAAAATGGTTTTTTACTTTGTTCCAAAATGCACAAACTTTTCCAATGCCAAGAAAAGTTTGAATTAAACATCTATTCATGAGGAAAAGAGATCAGACTCACAGCAAAACATGAATAATACTACTTTTCCAACAAAGTGTGGCTTTAAAAAAGAAAGAATGGAACTGCATTATTAAGTGCTAGGAGGCACATCTAAGCAATCCCCCAAGCAACTCTCCAGATCCTCACAGGATGACTGTTGAAAATACTGTAAACTCCCACATCAGAACTATTCTGTTAGAGCAAAGCATCAGAAATGTGTTTACTTGCTTATTAGCTATCTTCTCAACTAGAATGTAAGTGCCACTAGGTCAACGTCTTTACTTTGTACTCCAGTATCTCTCCAGCAACAAGCAGTGCATCTAGCCCAGATAGCAGGTACTCAATACACATTTGTCAATTATTTCTATGTATAAAATATGCCCTCTCCTGCCTACTGCAAAGTTGTCATAAAGTATTATGAATGTTAAGCTATTAGAATACAAACTCATTTCAAAGTTTCCAATTTTATGTTCCTTTCTGAAAATAGCTTATCATTAACTTATCTATTTTGCATATTAAAAATTTACAAATAAAACCTGCATGCCTCTTCTCATGTTAGCCTTATGTCCACTGAGAGGTAGATAAAAACAAGAATTACCTCTCCAGTCCTAGAAAAGAAAAAAAATGAAACTCAGAATATATTGATAATCTGATGAGATTCCAACTCTGTTTTTTGACTCATAGTCCATTATTCTATACATTGTAGAAATATCTGTATATTTCTTTAAATTAGGGCCCATCATTAATCAAGCATTTCCAGTACCATTATTTCTAGTAATAGACGAAATAGATGCTGAGAGGTTGGTCTCAGGCCCACAGAATAAGAGATTTGAAAAATAAAATGCATTACACCAACTTTTAGGTACAATATTAAGAAATATCATTTAAAAATCTTAAAATACGTAGAGTTCTATGTTTACTTTAGACACAGAAAGCCATAAATAAAAAAAGATCTTTCCCACTATAACAATGAGAACCAACCAGACAGTCTACAAAATAATGATTTCGTTTTTTAGCTAGAGTGCTATGGTCACAAGGCAATCTGATGAATTGCAATACAAAGTTGACAAACTTATCCACAGAGACGGAACACAATACTATAATACCTTGGGCAGACCAAAGAGGAAGAGATGGCCACCACAGAAGCAGACAAGAAGAAAACAGATAAAATTTTAATTAATCTTTAAAGGCCAATTGTGACCCAGTTTGAGAGTACAGAATCCTCAGAAGCCCTGGACAAAAGGGGCAGCTGCACTGACTCTCCTACTCTTATGTAAGGGCTTCCACTGGCTGGCAACAAGAAAGACTGGTGGCAGGAAAGGAGACCTAAGAGAGACCTCCTCCATGACAGAAGTGTGTGGATCTTCTTTTGGTTTGGAGGTGGAGCAGAAGAACCCAGAGAAGTCTATCTCCAATCCAAACACTGCATAAATGCTGCTGAGAAGGATCAGAAAAGCCATGCATGCCCCACCTCTACACTGATACCAGGCAAGAGCTGTATGCTGCTGGGGGAGGCACAAGAAACCCAAATCAGTTTATAAAGCCATTATAACCCTGATAGCAAATCAGACAAGGCAATCACAAGAAAGGAAAATTATAGACCAATGTCCTTGATGAATATAGATACCAAAATCTTTAACAAAATACTAGCAAATTAAATATATCAATATATGAAAAATATAAGATAAAGAAGATATTGATCACTTGGGTGTACACCAAGCATGCAAGGTTGGCTTTGCACGTGAAAATTAATGAGTGTAATTCACTACCTTAAGAGACTAAAAGAGAAAAATCAAATAATTATTTAAATAGATGCATTATACAAAATTTAACACCCATTTACATTTTTTAAAAAAACTTTTATTTATAGCAAACTGGAAATAAAAGGAAACCTTCTTATCCCAAGAAAGGGAAACTATAAAAAACTCCTACATCAGAATAGTTAATATTAGTGAAATATTTAATATCTTGTCTAAGATTTAAAAATAAGGCAGGATGTCTATAATCACTACTTCTATTCAGCATTGTGCTAGAGTTTCTAATCAGTTAAATAAAATAAGAAAATGATAAGTAGACATAAAATTGGGGGGCAGGGAGTACAGCTGTTTTTATTAACAGATGATATGACCATGTATGTAGAAATCCTAATGAATCCAAAAGAAAACTAGCAGAACTAGAAAGTGAATTTAGCAATGTTACAGTATACAAAGTAAATTAAAAATTAACTGTAATCTATATAGTAACTGAAACAATTAGAAAAATGTAAAATCAATATTAATTATAATAGTTTCAAGACTGAGTATTAAGGATAAATTTAATAAATAGCATGTAAGAACTTTACACTCAAAATATAGAACATTGAGAGATTAAAGAAGGCCTAAATTAATAAAGAGATACACTATATTCATGGATTGAAGACTTAATTTTAAGATTGTTATTCCATGTCCCTTCAATTCATAAATAGATTCAAAGTAATCCCAATTGAAATCACAGCAGGATTTTTCTGAAAATTGACAAGATAATTTAAAATTTTACCTGGAAAGGCAAAAGACACAAGAATAACTAAAACAATCTTAAAAAGAAACAAAAATGGAGGGCATACATGACATGACTTCAAGACTTAATATAAAGCTACAGTATTAAGATAATATGGTATTAGCAAGAGGATATACAAACAGACCAATGGAACAGAATGAGAGTACTTAAATCGAACATCACATATAATATCAAAGACAAAGGTACCAAAGCAATTCAATGGAGGAGGAAAAGTCTCCTCAACAAATGGTACTATCTTAAACCACACACACAAAACAATTTCAGGTGGTTCATAGGTCAAACTATGAAAGTTAAAACAACAAAGCTACCAGAGAAAAACTATAGAAAATGTTCACAACCCTGGAACAGACAAAACAAAATCACACTATTTCAAAAACTGAAAAAAATGGACTTAATCAAAAATAAAAACTGTTCTTAAGAAAAGACAAGAGGCCGGGCGCGGTGGCTCACGCCTGTAATCCCAGCACTCTGGGAGACCAAGGTGGGCGGATCATGAGGTCAGGAGATCGAGACCATCCTGGCTAACACGGTGAAGCCCTGTCTCTACTAAAAGTACAAAAAATTAGCCGGGCGTGGTGGCGGGCGCCTGTAGTCCCAGCTACTCGGGAGGCTGAGGCAGGAGAATGGCATAAATCCGGGAGGCGGAGCTTGCAGTGAGCCGAGATCACCCCACTGCAACAGCCTGGGTAACAGAGCGAGACTCCGTCTCAAAAAAAAAAAAGAAAAAAAAGAAAAGGCAAGAAAAATGTAGGCAAGCTACAGACTGTGAGTAAATATTCACAACACATGACAAAGGACTTAAACTCAGAATATATATAGAGTTCTGCAATTCAATTATAAAAAGACAACTCGATTTTTAAAATGGGCAAAGGACACAGATTCTTCACAATAGAAAATAGACAAATAAAAAATATGCCTCTGAGAAAGTGCCTAGTATCATCAGTCATCAGGCAAGGATGTGTAAATTGAAAACCCAATGGGTAAACCCACTGACATGATCAAAATGAGATTGACAACATAAAATGTAGAAGAGGATGTGGAGCAACTGAAACACTCATAGATGGCTGATGAGAACGTAAAATGGTACGTGGGAAAACGCTTTTGTTTCTTAGTAAAAATACATTTATGCTATGATCCAGCAATTCCACAGCCAGGTATTACAAAAATGAATACATATGCCCACACAAATATGAGTAAACAAATGCTGGTAGAAGCTTTATGCTAAATAAAACCTGGAAATAAGATAGATGTTCAATAATATAATGAATTGATACACTGTGGTATAGTCAAACAATGTACTACTACTCAATAAAAAGAATGAATTACTGATATATGCAAAAACATGGATAAATCTAAAAACATTATGCTAATTAAAAGCAGCCAGTCAGGAATATATACATACTGTAGGATTTCATATATCAACTATTGACTAATTCCGATCAGTGAATTAGCTTAGTCTAGGTAGATCCAATTAGCCAGTTATCTAAATAGCAACTGCGGATTCATCAAGGCTGTTCCAAAATGGCGGATGTGAGCAGCTCATGCATACACTGAGAAAGAAAGCAGGGCCCTGAAATACTAATCTGGACAGAAAGCATTACATGGCTTTACCATCAGCTTAAACTCTCCACTATCAGGGTTTAGTTTTGCCCGTTTCAAAGTCCCAAACTGGCAAAACTAAACTCTGATAATTGAAATCAGATCAGCATTTACTTCTAGAGGTAGGGGATGGAGCAAGGGTAAATTGGGAAGGAGCCAAAGGGAAATTTCTAAGGTGACATCTACTTGCCAAAACTGACTGAAAAGCACGTTTGAGATCTGGTCATTCACTGAATGTACATTATATTTCAATCAAAAAATGAAGACAAGGATTGGGTCAGGGGCTCTCGCCTACAATATCAACACTTTGGGAGGCTGAGATAGGAGGATCACTTGAGCCCACTGGTTTGTGACCAGCCTGGGCAACACACGGAGACCTGTCTCTACAAAAAATTTAAAAATTAGCTGCACGTGGTGGCATGCGCCTGTGGTCCCATCTACTCAGGAGGCTGAGGTGGGAGGATTGCTTGAGTGCAGGAGATCGAGGCTGCAGTGAGCTATGATCGTGCCACTGCACTCCAGCCTGGGAAACAGGGTGAGACCCTGTCTTAAAAAAAAAAAAAAACAAAAAAAAAGACAAGTTAAATATTCAACTTATCTTCTATTAGTATCCCCACATAAGCAATTTATAAGCAATTTATATTATTCATGTTATGGTGCCAAATCAAATTTGAGTCATATTCCTGAAAGCTCAAAAGCTCCTACCAAATATTTTAAAGATACTTTTTTAATTTAAAGTTCATCTTTAGGCCAGGTGCAGTGGCTCATGCCTATAATCCCAGCACTTTGGGAGGTTGAGGTGGGTGGATCACTTGAGCCCAGGAGTTTGAGACCAGCCTGGGAAATATGGCAAAACTCTATCTCTACAAAAAATAAAAAACAAAAAAAATTAGCCAGGCATAGTGGCATGCATCTGCAGTCCCAGCTACTTGGAAGGCTGAAGTGGGAGGATCCCTTGAGACAGCGAGGTAGAGGTTGCATTGAGCCGAGACCACACCACTGCACTCCCGCCTGGGTGACACAATGAGACAACTGCATCTTTAAAATAAAATATTTGCAAAATAAATTAGAGCATTTCAAAATCTAAAGTAGCCAACTCAATTTTCTGAAATTAAGCTCTTGTTCTTTCACTAGCACATGAAATAAGTTTAAAAATTATTTCTTGAATGTTGCATTCAGGTGGATTTCAAAGTATACTGAGAATCAAAATTCTTGTGGTTGTTTTAAATTGACTTTAGAATTTTAGAACAATTGTTTTAATTTAAAAAATTTGTGGGTACGTAGTAGGCATATATATTTATGGAGTGTTTGAGATATTTTTGTACAGGCATGTAACACATAATAATCACATCATGGAAAATTGGATATTCATCCCCTCAAGCATGTATCCTTTGTGTTACAAATAATCCAGTTATACTCTATTAGTTACTTTAAAATGCAGAACAATATCATATTAAATGATCAACAATTCAAGTATTAACACTTTATTCTAAACACAGTAATCAGTAAAGTTTAGTGCTTCACAATTTATAAATTAACCTCTACATAAACAATCTCACCTGGTCCTCATATTCACCCTGAGAAGTAGATGAAAGTGATTTCCTCCCCCATTTTAAAAACAGGCAAAGCTATCATTTTCTCTTCTCTTAATATTCTTCCTTATCTTGCTCGAAAATTCCCTTTTCTTTAAAACTGTCTTCCTTCTGGATTGCTTAAATTCTAACCACATTTTGCACTTCTTTATCATCTTTGTTTAAGGCTTTTCCCAGAGTTAACATCTTCAGTTTTTCTAAAGAAGTTATCCTTTTTATCCAACGTTGTGTTTGTGTGATTTTTTTCTCTCATTTTGAGGCCAATCTTTTGATACAAAGACAATCTAATGGAGTTGAGAATATATTAAAAGTTTTTTAACAACCAGATAACATCCCTGATCCACCTTTCAGAAAATGTGTTCATTCAGGCACAGTGGCTCACGCCTGTATAATCCCAGCACTTTAGGAGGCCGAGGCCAGTGGATCATCTAGGGTCAGGAGTTCAAGACCAGTCTGGTCAAAGTGGTAAAACCCCGTCCACACCAAAAATACAAAAATTAGTCAAGCGTGGTGATGCACACCTGTAGACCCAGATACTCAGGAGGCTGAGGCAGGAGAATCACTTGAACCCAGGAAGCAGAGCTTGCAGTGAGCCGAGATTGTGCCACTGCACTCCAGCCTGGGTGACAGAGTGAGACTCTGTTTCAAAAAAAAAAAAGTGTTCTCATTTTAATTGATGTTCAGATATTTAACTCTGAAGAAATAAAACAATAGAAAAATAGAAAAGAATTGTAACAAAAAGATAAAATAATTATGTTATTTAGCCAGTTTATTTAATGTTTTTCTCTATATCTATTTATTAATTCTGATTGAAATTATTTTTAAAAGACCCAGGATATTACAATCACCCACAAAATCCTTCCCCATATTTAATTATGCACTATTTCATAAACACTGAAAATGAAGAAAAATTATAAATACCATTTTAAAAATCAATGTCCTACAAATTAATTGAAGAAAAACACTTTCATTCATATACAATTAGATGAAAATGATTTGGGGCAATTAAAGATCATGAAAAACATAAGCAAAAATATTTTTTAAAGTCTGTATGTTTTCTCTTTTTGTAAATGGGATGTAAATGGTCTCATTTTTTAAACACAATAAGAGAAAAATGCATCAGTCATTTAAATGTATTTTTAATATATTTCCCAATCATATTTTCCCCTACAGAGGATTTCAGCAAAATACTATAATATCAGAAAAAGAAAAATTTAGAACATTAAAATTATCATTATTTCCATGATTTGGTTTCTTTGCTGTTCCTTAAGTCAGATAAAGCGCATAAAGTGTTATATAGCATGACTGTAATTTACAAGGGTCATGAATTATTAATGCTAATTTTTAAAATATATGCCAGAGAAACTACCTTGGGGATAAAAAAAGATTGTTAATCTGTTTGGGAAATTGCCTTTTAAAAAAGCCAAATTAGGGATAAGATCTTGATTTTGTATTCTAAAAATTAGTTCAAAAATTAGTTATAAAAATTAGTCATAAAAATTAGTCACTGTAGACAAATTAACCAACATTAATACTTTGTCTATCTGTGGACAAAGTTAAATCCTCAGTGTATATACTCAAGAAGAAATAGCCCAGACAGTGAACAAGGGGGAAAAGAATCAGAAAATGCTTGCACAGAGTTGCTTTATAGGGCTGATAGTTTAAGTAATTAATATAACATTTAATAAATGGCACTTTGAAGAACTGCTAAGCTTCAGTAAATTTTCAAGTCAAACCAACTTTGCTTATTATTTTAAAACAATAGAATTATAGTATATTTTGCCAGCATAATTTTACTACCTCATGTTTAAAAGATTCATATAGATGAAATGCTTGAAAGAAACATTGCATATATATAGCCACTGTATTTCCCAGTGGACAAAGCTTAGCACAAACTGATAAAAATGAGAGGTTGTAAAATAAATCTATTTTCATACCCATTGGTGTGTAATTGAATAGATTCTTCAAATAGGTGCTATAAATTAATTCCAACTTTAAGGCAATGAAATATTTTACCTCTTGCAAAGTAGTCAGGAATGACAAAAAGTATTTTCCTCCTTCAGCAAATAAGAGATATTCTGTGATCCCAACAGTTATTGCCTTCATATATCTAAACTATAAACTCATCTATGGACTACACAGGAAAATTTGGAGCTCCTTCAAAGCTCAGTCATCCAAAGACAACAGAGATCCTCATTGGTTTAAAGTACATTTTAGAACACAAGAATATTGTTCCAGTATATTAAATTTGAGAATGACTTTCACTTTGCTATGAGTTAGAACACAATAATGAATAGTTCTCCTTAGATTTGGGATAGATTCAAAAATATATTTAGGGACACAAACAAGTCTACTGGTTCATAAAATTTGTGTCACTCTTTGCCATATGTATTCTAGAGAGAAAACATATGTTACTTTTTTTAAAAAAATCGTAATAATTGGTGGTTACTTAGCAGAACTCATACACAATATAGTACCTGCCCTAGAGTAGTTTATATTCTAAGAAATTTATGTTCAATAAGAATCAGTAGCCTACAGTTCACTACTGACCTGTTTAAAATTGTTTTAACTTTTTCCTTTTTTTTCTTACTTAAAAAAAATCAAAACATTATTTACCGTGGTTATATTTAATCAAACAAGCAATACTTAACCAGACATAGGAACAACAACATAGCATGGTTTTCTTTGGGCCAAACTAATTGTAATGCCTAGCATTTCAGTTTTACACATGGAGCTATTGTCTACAACCTCAGCAGGTATTTATTTCATATTTACTAGATGCAGATAAACACTGAATACCTACTATGTGTCATGCATGTACCAAGTGTTGAGAATGCAAGACGAACAAGAAAAAAACCCCAGGCTTTAAAAAGCATACCATCTAATGGGGAAAAGTAAATTTTAAAAATTCACTATCACCTTGTGCTAAGTGTTATCGTAGATTTATGTTGTGGAGGCTCTCTCAAAGACAAAGCAACTCTACCAGAGGAAGTCTAGGGATAGCTCCACGGGTGATGAGATGTTTAAGCTGGACATCAAAGGCTGGTGAGTAGGTCTACCAGGGGGTGAAAGAGATTCAGTTCCTCAGAACACAGCAACAATAAAAATGAGGAGATCAGGCTCTGAGTCTCTTGTTATCCAAGTACTCAAATCCTTTTTAGAGATCTCTATGGCTTAAATACCGAGCACTGTTAACCCAAACAGGAGGGTGTAAGTGAGAGAACCCAGTCAAAATCCAGAGGTTGCCAATGGTATTCAGAGAGGCTTGGCAGTCAGAACAAGCCTCAGCAGTCAGGAACTTGTAAAAAACAAGTAATTGTTTAATACTGTGGCCTGTTCCTAGATGCTATAACTAGAAACTTCAAATAAATATCTCCAGTGGGTTACACTTTAGATTTTTGTTTTAATTCCTGGGTTTACAGACTCCGCCTTCTTACTCTTAATATATTTCCGATCATAATTTTATATTAACTGATGATATATCCAGGCCTTATTCTTCACATTTAATGGCCTTTTTAGTGATAAAGTGGTCTAAATGGATACATGGTAACCAAACACCCAGTTTGCCCAAGACTGCCTTGCTTTTAGCACTGAAAATCATGCTCCAAGAAAACAGCTCCGTCTAAGGCAAACTGGACCAGTTGGTCACCCTAAAATTTCCTATTCCCAAAGCATCTAGCAAAATAGATGTTCAGCACCTCCTGTTCTAGTAAATTTAGTTTTTTTAATCTACTACTGTAAAATACAACGTGGAGAAAAGCATTTAAATTATATACCTACAGTTTTTAATAGTGGGCCACTTACCAGAAACAACATAGATGCTACCACCCAGAATCCTTCCTTCCCAAAATACTTTTCCTCCCCCAAGAGCTAAGAACTTTCCTAACTTTTCTTGTAAATATTTGCCTTCTTAAAAAAAAATAAACTTGCCAATGGTGTTAAACTATAAATCTTAGCTTTAACTTTTAATTTGAATTTGATCTACCAAGACACTTTTATATTTTGCTTTTATTGATCAACATTGTTCATAAAACTGATTTCTGTTATTGCATGCAAATGTAGATCGTCTACTTTTTTGTTATATAGTCTTATCTTGAATGCATTTTCCACAATTTATTTATCTATTGAACTGTTGGTGACATTTGAATTGTTAGAAATTTCAGGTTATTACAGAGTATGCTGCTGTGAACATTCCCGTATGTTCATCCAGGAGTACATGTGCAAGAGGTTCTCTAGGACTGTGCTAGTGTGGTCCACAGATTAGCAGAACCTTCAACATGTGGGAGTTTGATAGAAATGCAGATGCTCAGGCCTCATTCCAGACCTACTGTATAAAAATTTCCATTTTAACAACATTCATTTGCACATTAAGGTCTGTGTGAATAGTATGCACAGAAAAATAAAAGCAGCACTCCCCCAGAATATAATGTAAAGAGTGCAATCACTAGAATTAAACTTTACTTGGCACCAGCAGTCTACCAACCTTCCATATCCTCACCAACACTTTGCACTGTCAGTCTTTTAGATCTATAACTATCTGGTGGGTATGGACTAGACTCTCCTAGATTTGCTTTCATATTCTTAATCGCTAATGAGATTGAGCATCTTTCTATAAGTTCATAGAGGATTTGGATTTCTTCATTTTAAACCTCATTTTCTAGTCCTCAGTCCAGTTTTCTGTTGGGTTGTTCCTTATTTACTCTTTAGTTTCCAGAAATGTCTTATACATGTAGGTTTTTAAAAATCATTGGTTATATGTATTACAAATTTTTGCAAGCCAGAGTGGCTTATCATTTCACTCCTTTATTTGATGAACAGAAGTTCTTAATTTTAATGTAACTTAATCAGTTTTTAATTGATGTTTGTGATTATGCATCTTCTTTAAGAAATCCTATCCTACTGCAAAATCAGTGTATTTTCCTATATTGTCTGCAGAAGTTAAAAGATCCACATTTTTTAATTTTTTAATTGAAATACAACTCATGCAGAAAATTGAACATAAGAATTCAACTTTAGGAATTTTCACAAACTTCTTGGTTAATAGTGCTTAGATTAAGAACCAGAACATTTCAAGCAATCCAGGAGCCTCTCTGATGCTCCCCTTTAATCAGTACTGCCCAAAAGTAAGGTAATGTGAGACAGCTGTCCAATTTCACCTTTTTCTATGATGATAATTTCTCTATTATGTATTGAAAAATCACTTCTTTTTCCATTCATACATAGCACTGCCTTTTTAGTATATAAAATATGCATATAGGGTGTAGATCCCTTGGCAAACTCATAGCTCCAGACTGACCTGGAGATTACTTTCCCAAGGCCCTTTCAGGAAAGACATCACACTCCAGACCTCCTGCCCACAGTGGCACCCAACTCCCTTTGCTCACCTATCCCCTCCCAGAGGCTTGTCTTCCATTACCCTCCTGATGTGGACACCAGGCATTCCAGGTCTCCAACCCACAGTAGCATCCCTACTTCCTCTGCACACCTGCATGCCTGTGTACATGCCCTTGGCTGAGACTTGCTTGCAACCCAGAGGAATACTTCCTGCTTACCCAGTGAATGTGGATTGGCTCAGGCACACAGTGAACTTTTCTACCATCCAGTGGTCTGCAACTATACCTTCTCTAAAGAAGTCTGAATCCCAGCCATGGGGGAGAAGATGGGGAGAAGGCATCCAAGTTTTTCCATCCCTAGGTACTCTCTGTCAGCCTTAGGGAATCCTGTAGAGTTCTCTTAAATCTAATAGTTATTCTTTTATCAAGGCTTAATAATTCTTTATATTATACTTCCCCTTAATTAAATCGCTCTATTGTTTATGTCTCTTGATTAGACCTAGACTAATATAAATCTTTTCTATTTCTGAAATATAAACATTTAATATCCTCTGAAATATCAGATTAGAGTTATTTACTATTTGAATGCATCATAGATTCTTGAGTGTTTTTTTTTTTAAAGTCAGTTGGGTACAGCATATTTTTCCAGAATATTTTTATTATGTCTAAATATTCGAAAGTATTGGTATAACATCTCTCTCTTTTCTGTTAGTCTATTATATCTATAATATCACCTTTTACATTCTTAATATTGATAAAAGGACTAAAAAGATATACTACATAAGCAGTAATCAAGAGAGAGTTGACAAACCTTTTACTTCAACTTTTCTATATCCTATGTTTTAAATGTGTCTTTTATATTTGATCATTGATTTACATACTCTGAAGTTCTTTCATTTTCAACTGGTATGTTTCATTCATTTATGTTCAATTAATAACTTTTTTAGGCCAGGTGCGGTAGCTCATGACTGTAATCCCAGCACTTTGGGAGACTGAGGCGGGCAGATCACCTGAGGTCAGCAGTTTGAGACCAGCTTGGCCAACATGGTGAAAGCCCATCTCTACCAAAAATACAAAAATTAGCTGGGTGTGGTGGCAGGCAACTGTAATCCCAGCTACTCAGGAAGTTGAGGCAGAACTGGTTGAACCCAGAGGTGGAGGTTGCAGTGAGCTGGGATAGTGCCACTGCACTCCAACCTGGGTGACAAGAGTGAAACTCCATCTCAAAAATAATAATAATAATAATTTTTTTGTGTTCACCTTCTAATTTGTCTCTTCTCTTTTGCCACTTGTTCCTTTTCTCCCCCTTCTTGTCCCTACTTGCATTAAATACTTTTTATTATGTTGTTTGAAACCCACTACTAGTCTGAAAGTTGTACAGTTTTAAAAGTGATATTATAGATACTAAAAAATGTATATGTAAAAATTTTACCCACTTTTTGGATGAAACAACTCAATTGCTCTTTAATACCTTAGTTTATATGTTAATGTATAGATAATTGATTATAATCACTATTTCGGGCTTTTAAAGTCTTTAAAGGAAAATTTTATTTCCCCTTATATTTCAGGTCTCCCTTCTAAGAACATATTTTTTTGGTTCTAAAGTACAATTTTACTATTTCCTTCATGAAAGTTTGTTGGTCATAAACACAATGTTTTTATTTATCTACTTTGTCTTTATTTATCAAGCATCCCGAAATATGCTTGTGGAATTTTAGATTGGCAGTTGTGTTTTTTAAACCTAGTAAGGTTATTATTCTACTATCTTCAGGCTTTCATTATCACTGTGAGAAATCAGTTATTTTACTGTTCTTGCTTTGGAAATAATTTTTCTCTATTTTTCTTAACCTTTTTCTTTTACTTCTTTTGATTTTCCTTTTTTTCTTCTCTTTTTGCTGGCTTTTAGAAATTGTTTCTCTTTTTGTTTGGTTTTCTTCATCTTCACTATGATTTCAAAGTGTATACTTCTTCGTATTAATCAAATTTAAGATTAATTGGGTCTCTTGAATCTAAGAATTAATGTCTCTCATCATTTGTGAAACATTCTGAGCCATTATCCCTACAGATGTGGCCTTTGCCATATCCACAAGAGAAAATATTCTCTCCTTTTTGGACTCTTGATTATAAGAATGTAAGATCTTGGCAGGTTTTTTTTTTTTTTTTTTTTTTGGATCATTCTTACCTACTTTTTTGTATTTTCTTTCTCATTGCTGTGTGTTGCATTCTGGATAAGTCACTCCACTAGTTACCTCTTCTCTGCTGCATTCAATATGCTAACAAATATGTTCATTGACAATATATTTTTTCTAGATATGCTATTCTATTTCAAATTTATGTTCCTTTTTGTAATTTCCTATTTTCTGCAGATATTTTCAACTTTTATTTCTTTAAACACATGGAATATAATTGCTTTAGTATCTAAATCTGATCATTACAGTATCTGAATCTGATTTAAGCTGTTACTATTGTCTATTTTTTCCATTGGTTTTTGTACCTTTTGCATTGTCTCCTTATGTGCTTAGCTATTATTGACTCCTTATTTGTCGTTGTCTTTAAAAAATAATTTACATAAGTTACCTTTATTCAATATGGTTCACATTTCCTTCTGCCAGCATCTTGGGCATTGCCAGATGGAAATCATCTTAAACTATATTATAACTTGAGATCACCTGACCAGGCTAGGCTATACATACACAAGGTGCAAATTCATGCAAGACTGTGGCCACAACTTCTAGAGGATTTTTTTTTTGTCATTGTTGTTCTCTTTTTCTCTTCAGCAACAAAGAAACCCCCGACCCCACCTGTTCAGAAAAGGACCCCTCATTTTCTTAAGGAGGGATCCTTCCCTTAACAGTTCCCATCATCTGCTGGGTGATGGAATGGGTTCCATTCTAGTTTGCTCTCACCCTGGCTTAATGCAGGGAGGGTCTTTTATGAAGATTTCCAACATGGACAGACCCTAGGGCTTGACTTTTTCCCTTACCTGCATGCTTGATTTTCCTAAGTGTGCAGTGTCAACAACGCCTTCATGGTATAAACAGGTGTGGCACTCCAATATTTCACTTCCTATTCTGGATAAAGTTGGTCAAACAAAAATTGATCTGTGGGGTTCCCCCACTGTTATTTAATTTCTTTGGTGACGTTTTAAAGATAATTTTTAAAAATAGTTTATTTTTGATTATTTCAAAAAGGATTATTTATTCAAATAATATTACCTCCCACCCATTAACTCAACTAATTACTTTAGTAAAATTGTCAAATTAAAAAAGCCAAAGCTTAATAGGTTTCATTTACCCACAAACTAAAACAAAGCACTATTCCAAGGCCTCCATTTCTTTGACTGCATGGTAACAACTTTTAAAGACTTACTAAGTATTCATCTGTCCATAAAATAGACAGCTAGGAAATGCTGGACTGTATTTAAATCTCTTGATATAATAACTACTGTCAGGTCTCCATATATCTTTTACCCAACTTTAAAATTATACAAATTTAGACACAGTATTAAAACAAGGAAATCCACGTCTCAATGATTTGATACAGTTATCATAAAGAGAACAATGTTTGTGATTTTTAAGGATCGTTTCACAAGCCTTCCTTATCTATTAAAAAATAAACTATGAATGAACTAAAACAATCAGCTAATCCAGTATCTACCGAAAGATAGTAGGCCCTATGTTACAGATTCAATTATGTTGCCCAAAAAGGTATGTTGACGTTCCAACTCTGATACCTCAGGATCTGACCTCATTTCAAATAGGGTCATTGCAGATGTAATTAGTTACATTAAGATGAGGTCATACTGGAGTGGGGTAGGCCCCTAATCCAGTATGTTTTATGTCCTTATAACAAGAGGAGAGACACAAAGACATACAAGAAGACAGTTTTGTGAAAGTCAGAGGCACAGATTAGAAATATGCTTCTATGAGCCAAGTAACATCACGGACTACGAGAAGCTAAAAAACACAAGGAAGATTCCTTCCCTAGAAGCTTTGGATGCAACAGGGCCCTTCCAACACCTTAGTTTCAATTAATTTCTGGGTTTTGTTTTGTTTTGTTTTGTTTTGTTTTGTTTTTTTGACCCTGTCACCCAGGCTGGAGTGCAGTGGCGAGATCTTGGTTCACTGCAACTTCCACGTCCTGGATTCAAGCGATTCTCCTGCCTCAGTCTCC
Source organism: Mandrillus leucophaeus (assembly GCF_000951045.1). Classification (NCBI taxonomy): domain Eukaryota; kingdom Metazoa; phylum Chordata; class Mammalia; order Primates; family Cercopithecidae; genus Mandrillus; species Mandrillus leucophaeus. Next base: position 3,602,062 of record NW_012101321.1, on the reverse strand, counting down.
CAAGTAGCTGGGATTATAGGAGCCTGCCATGCCTGGCTGATTTTTGTATTTTTACTAGAGACAGGGTTTCACCATGTTGGCCAGGCTGGTCTTGAACTCCTGACCTTGGATGATGCACCCACCTCAACCTCCCAAAGTGCTGAGATTACAGGCATGAGCAACCACGCCCGACCTAAATTTCTCTTGTTTTTAAGCCATTCAGTTTGTGGTAATTTGTTACCACGGAGCTAAGAAACTAATGTACCCTAGTTTTACATCTTTTGATGAAAGTTATAATACTATCGTTTAACAAAAAAGTACAGATTGGTAATAAGTTTTGTGTTAAATATTTGTGTATGAACTGTAATTGTTTCAAGGAAGCTTTCTTCTTGGCATTTGCTTTAGTTCCTCAAAAGGTTGTTACACATCTTCTTATTTGTAAATTGTGGAGGAAAAATACAGTCTTTGCCCCTTTTTCTTCTTGGAAATAATTCAAAACCATTAATAAAAGTGAAAAATAAGAAATTCAAATTCCTTACATTAAATCAGAAGACATCCATAACCCTAAAGCACATTGCATGAGAATAAACTTCCTAATACAAATGAAAATTAAATTGGAAGTGAAAGAAGAGAAAGTTAAAGACACCCACAATTGCAGATCTGAGACAACAGAAAATTGCTTTCTAAAATAAGTGGTCATATCCTGAGGAGCAAATCCATTTGAGAAAAAGGGAGATAAAGTGCTTATTCTGACAGCAGAAGCACGCTGGACCACATTTTCGCAAGGTCTCAAGAAACTGGAAGGTGGAAATAGATGAGGAATCTCACAGATAATTCATATTTTTAGGACTCGACCTCCAGTTGAAGCAGAGATAGGAACAGCTACTCAACAAAGTGAGTTGCCCTTCAGTGTGGAAATAACCTGGCTAGGAGAAATAAAGGCTAAAAGGATTCACATACATACACAAATTTGTATCATTACAAGTGTTTCCTATTCACCTGGAACACTGCTTTGGCTACTCTCACACACAAACTTCCTTATAAATCACTGGTCTGGGAAGAATTCACCACATTAAAGTGAATAAAAATTTGAAAATGAACTAACACATAAGTTACACAAAACTACTGAAGTAACAAATTGGAAAAGGTACAAAAAGATATGGTAGATTAATGACAAAAGAAAAATGTTGCTAAGGAAAAAAAAATGTTGCCACAAACATTATAAATATTTTGACTAAACATATTGCCTAAGAAGATTTTGGGGTCAACCACTTAAAATGTCTGTCATTAAAATGTCAGGAAACAACAGATGCTGGTAAAGATGTGGAGAAATAGAAACGCTTTTACACTGTTGGTGGGAGTGTAAATTAGTTCAACCATTATGGAAGACAGTGTGGCAATTTCTCATGGATTTAGAACAAGAAATACCATTTGATCCAGCAATCCCATTACTGGGTATATACCCAAAGGATCATAAATCATTCTACTATAAAGACACATGCACGCGTATGTTTATTGCAGCAGTATTCACAATAGCAAAGACTTGGAACCAACTCAAATAACCATCAATGATAGACCGGATAAAGAAAATGAAATGTGGTACATATACACCATTGAATACTATGCAGTCAGGAAAAAGAATGAGTTCTTGTCCTCTCTGGGGACATGGATGAAGCTCGAAACTATCAACTGCAGCAAATTAATACAGGAACCGAAAACCAAACACTTCATGTTCTCACTCATAAGTAGGAGCTGAACAATGAGAACACATGGACACATAGAGGGAAACATCACACACCAGGGCCTGTGGGGGGTGGAGGGAAGGGGAGGGAGAGCATTAGGACAAATACCTAATGCATGTTGGGTTTAAAACCCAGATGACGGGATGATAGGTGCAGCAAACCACCATGGCACATGTATACCTATGGAACAAACCTGCACATTCAGCACATGTATCCCAAAACTTAAAGTAAAATTTTAAAAAAATGAAAGAAAGAAACCATAGTAAAAACCAAAACGATTTTGGGGGTAAAAATTTATCACCTCTATTAAAAGAACAAACAAAAAGGATATAAAAGCTGAGGAGAGATAATGGTGAGGCAACAGAAAGTACGACTTGAGCCAACAGTTCAATAAAGTAGCAAAGAAAAAAAAAATCATTTCCAGAAATGAAGAGAGAAGATGGAACATTGAAAATAGGATTGATAGATGTGAAAAACATGAAACAAAATAAAGGAAGAGTTTAAAAGGAGTAAAAGAAAAGTGATAGACATGGTAAACAGAAAAAGAAGAAAGGAAACAAAAAGAAAAAAGAAAAAAATAATAGAAAACATGTTAAAGACATAGTTTAATAAAAAGTTACTGAAGTTAAATGAGATTAAAATCTTGAAATTGAAGGACATACCTTATCTCAGGGGAAAAGAGTTGCCACAGTAGGATGCTCACCAAAACACACCTCATAAATTTTACTGGAATACAGAAATAATCTTTTGAATAGCCAGGCAAAAAGAACAATCTGCCTGTAAAAAGCAAAGCTGCAGACTAGAAGGCAGTGATAAATGTTTACAAAATACTCAAGGAAAATAAGTGTAACATGAGATTTTTTATCCTAGCCTAAGTTATAAAATCAATAAAGATCTTAACTAACCAAAATTTTGAGAGGGAAAAGAAGTTGGTAAATGCTGTATCATTTAAAATTAATAACATGAACCAGGGAGCAGGTGGTCAAGAATCTTCCCTGGGAGGTGGAGAAGATGGCAGCACGTGTGGCCAATTGAAAGCTAAGGCTCCAAACCTCCATTGCATGTTTCCTTATCCCATCAGACTCACTTACCAAACACAGATTCAAAGACAAAGCCACTAAGAATTTCAAGACAGCAGCTACACAGCATTAAACTCTTCTAAAGGCAAGGTCCTGTGTGATTGCAGGGTCTCATGCCCATGAAGCCAACCTCTCTTTCTCTGTGTATGTATATATATATATAACATACATATGTGCATGTGTACATTTATTGTGTATATATATGTGTGTATATATGTATATATGTGTATATATGTATATATGTGTGTATACATACACACACACACACACATATATATTTCCTGCACATTTCTTCAGGCTTTTTATATTGTATGTGTGTATGTATGAGCATGAGTGTAGAAAAGAACAGATCATGCCCCTATTTTCTTCTGCAATTCCCTGAGTCATGGATCAGGCGTAAGCAGAAAGAGAGTGAGATTTGAGATGACTGTGACATTAAATTTTTAAATCGGATGTCAGACCGAGACTGACACATTTACCAAAATGGTCATACATTGAAATGTGGACATATACATTTAGAAGCTGTTTTATATGTTATTTATAATTTAGATCATGGGCAATTAATTCCACAGCATGCTAAGCAATTTAATGTAATTGTCCTTGGTTATAATCTTGATGCCAAGAAACTCCTACTTTCTGAATTTTAGTCTCTTCCTTTCTACTCAATTGTAACTGGGGGAAAACTGTACTATGTTTGGTGGGCAATTTATAAAATCTAATAAGAGTGGATACACATATATTAAGTCATCTAACTATATAACTTAAGACTACAGATAGGAAAGGGATGGAAGAAAACGAAGGAGGTGCTTTACCTATGTTACATTCATTTGATTCTTACACAATGTTTCTGAAAAGCAGATACAAATATCCTCATTCCTACAAAGAACACAAGTTAGGGAGGATAATATACTAACCAAGGCCATCAGCTAGTAAGTGGATATGTACCTCTATCTACTACAAAGTTCTATTACCTTTCTTTGCCTTTCTCATTGTCTTCCTTTCTTAAATATCTACTGTATGATCTGGTTTGGATCTGTGTCCCCACTAAATCTTAGGTTGAAATGTGATCCCCAGTGTTGGAGATGCGATGTGGTAGGAGGTGTTTGGGCCGTGGGAGTGGATCCCTCATGACTCAGTACTGTCCTCACCATAGTGAGTGGGCTCCTGGTAGGAGGTGTTTGGGCCGTGGGAGTGGATCCCTCATGACTCAGTACTGTCCTCACCATAGTGAGTGGGCTCTTGGTAGATCTGGTTGTTTAAGTGTGTGGCACCTACTCCCTCATCCCCTCATCCTCCCACCACTCTCTCTTGCCCCTGCTTTTACCATGCAACATGCAAGCTTCTGCTTCACCTTCCACCATGAGTAAAAGCTTCCTGAGGCCTCCCCAGAAGCAGATGTCTGCACTAGGCTTGTACGGCCTGCAGAACTGTGAGCCAATTAAACCCTTTTTCCTTATAAATTACCCAATCTCAGGTACTTCTTTATAGTGATGCAAGAACAGCATAACACACTGTACATTTACTAAGTGTCAAGCATTATGACAGGTAGTACAAATATAGAAATGAGTGACCAAAGTCCTTGGGAGCACAAGATCCAAGCCTGAACTGTCAATATGGTAACTACAAGCCATGTACCTCTATGAGCACTTGAAATGTGACCAGTGTGATTTAAGATATGCTGTAAATTAAATAATACATCATATTTAGAAGACTTGGTAAAAAATATATAAAATATATAACAATTTTTATATTGATTGCCTGTAGAAAGAAATAATTTTGGATATGAGGTTTAAAATTTATTTCACCAATTTCTCTTTACTTTTTAAATGTGAGTACCAAAAACTTCTAAGTTATAAGTGTGTCTCACATTTCATTTCTATTATACACCGCTGGTCTAAAGATGCCATCTCAATCTCGCTTTAGGATATACACATGAATTACCTACCTGTAATGTTTAAATGTTATATTTCAAGATTATTTCAAGTAAGAAATACCTGTAATCCACTTTCTGCCATCATCAATACTTACTGACTATATATTCAATCTCTCTTGAAATTTTAGAAGTCAAATTAAAATTAGCTAAATCATGTTGGTTTTTCTTTTCCTGAGAGAGTACACAATGAGCAGGAGATACCTCAATTTCAGACACAGAAATTCTTGTAATAGATTTAAAACTCTTTTCTTACATCCCACAAGTCTCTCTTAGAGATCTGCTGAACACTTTTAACATCATAGCATGCATTTCTGCCAGCATGAAAAAATTTGATTGTTTATAATTTGGTACATTAAAATATTTTTCAAGTTTTCCTAAAGAAGAAGAGGCAAGGTGTATTTTCAGATAATAAAACATTTGTGTCTTTATGAAATATCTATTAATGTGAACAGTGGGGAATCATATATAATGGTATCTTTTCTATAATATTGTTACAGGCTGAAGGAGCAATATAAATTTATAATTCAACATAAAATCGAACACCCCAAAGTTGTTTAAGATACAGTAACTATATTGATCAATTGTAAGAATGATCGAAAATGTAATTCAAAAAAAATATGTACAATAGTGAGAAACATCAAATTTTGACTGAGAGTGCATGGATCAAAACTGTCAAAAAAAATCACACAAATTCATACTCCGCTTTAGTTCATAACTAAACTAAACTGGTATTTTATGTACCACAAAATGCTCACTTTATAAGCCCCTTCTACATTGAATCACTTTGTTTTGCCTTTTGATAAAACTGAAACTGTTTGATAAAAGTGAAATATTCCAGTTTTATCATCAAAAACAAAATTGTCATAAATACATATAAGACAGTATGAGCATACACAAAGCAATATTATAAAATGGAACATATAAAGATACAGGAATCACAAGCCAGATACTGTGAGGCTTGAGGTAGTCATAAACTTTCTAATTTTAATTCCCTCATCTGAAAAACAGGAAAAGTAAGGCTGGCCATGCCTGGGGAGCCTGTGAAACTCAAAGGAGAGCATACATAAAAGAAATGTGTTACCAGTAATGTGTGACACAAATTATGCTATCATTATATTAAAAATGAGTTTATGTTATTATTTTATTAAAAACATCTACACTTCAATTAAAGTTTTGAATAGTTATTGTAACAAAATAAAAATATTTTAAATATATTAAATTTCAGCATTTTCAAATCATTTGGAATCATCTTGGTATAAATTAATTACTAAAAGCACACCAAAAAATAAAAATATTTATGAAAAGATAATTGATGATGACAATCGAATTTTGGGAGATAGCTGACCATAGAATTAAAAGGGTAAGCAGCAACAGCCTGAATGTACGTAGGCAAGCATCATCTACCTCCCACTGTACCTGTTGTGATACAGTAGATTCCTGCATGAAATAAAATCTATTTAGAATGTCTAAATTTTATTATTTTAAAAAAATCTATTTTCCACTTCCGAAATGGATTAAGAATACCTCCTTCCTTTCCTTACTTCCTTCAGCTGCCTTCACAAAGTATCAGAAGACCGGGAAAAACAGCACGGCTTTTGCTCTGATATTGAGCAATCTGTGGTGGGGCAGGCAGGTGGGAAGGCTGGAGAGTTGGTACTGGTATGTAGAGGTGGAATTCTCTTACAAGCCTTGAGAGAAAATGAACTGGACATTTTTTTTCCAGTTACTGAAATGAAATAATTATATTAAACTTAACTACAAAAAAAGTTCAAATTTGTATAGCTAGTGTGTTTTAAGGAGAAGCAAAGGCAACAAAATCAGAAGGAAATAAACTAAGCTGTTGATCATGGCTGAGAGAGGGTGGTGGCATTAACAAAAGTTATTTCCATTTCTCCAAATGCTCTTTAATGTTTATGGGATACAAGAACATTCAAAATCCTCTCTTCTAGCTATTTTGTAATATACAATACCTTACTGTTAACCATCATCACCCTACTGTACAACAGAACACCAGAACTTAAATCCTCCTATCTCATTGTAACTTTGTACCAGTTGACCAACCTCTTCCCATCCTCCTCCACCTTCCGCCTCCCCAATTTCTAATAACCACTGTTCTCCTATTTGCTTCTATGATATCAACTTTTTTTAGATTCCACATATGACTGAGATCACATAGTATTTGTCTTTTTGTGTCTGGCTTGTTTCTCTAAACATGATGTCCTTGAAGTTCATTCGTATTGTCACAAATGATGGGATTCATTTTTTTTTATAGCTGAATAGTATTTTATTCTGCATATATGCCACATTTTGTCAACTATTCATCCATTGTTAAACACTTAGGTTGATTCTATATCTTAGCTATTGTGAATAGTGCTGCAAAAACATTGGAGTGCAGATATCTCAACAGACAGAATTCATTTCCTGTGGATATAAACCCAGTAGTTTGATTGCTGGATCATATGTCAGGTCTATTTTTAACATTTTGAGAAACCTCTATACTGTTTTCCATGATTGCTGTACTAATTTACAATCCTACTAGCAGTATATAAGTGTTTCCTTTTCTCCATATCTTGGCCAATCCTTGTTTTCTTTTGTCTTTTTGATAATTGCCATTCTAACTAAAATGAGATGGTGTCTCATTATGGTTGTGATTTATATTTTCCTGATGATTAGTGATGAGCATTTTTTCATATATGTGTCGGTCATTTGTGTGTCTTCTTTTGAGAAATGCCTATTAAGGTCTCTCGCCCATTTGTTAATTGGGCTACTAGATTTTTTTGCTGTTAAGTTTCTTATATATCCTGGATACTAACTACTTGTCAGATATATAGTTTGCAAATACTTTATCTCATTCTATAGGTTGTCTCTTTATGCTATTATTTTGTTTGTTTTGGATTTTTTGTTTTGTTTTGCTGTGGAAAAGTTTTTCAATTTGATATAATCTTATTTGTCTATTTTTGTTTTTGTTGCCTGTGCATTTGAGGTCTCATTCTTGCCCAGCTCAATGTTGTGAAGCATTTTCCTTATGTTTTCTTCTAGTACTTTGATAGTTTTGGATTTAAGTCATTAATCTATTTTGAGTTTACTGTTGTATGTTAAGAGGTAGGGGTCTAGTCTTATTCTTTTTCATGTAGATATCCAATTACCCACCATTGTGTATGGAAGAGGCTGTCTTTTCCCCAATGTGTGTTCTTGGTGGCACTTTTGTTGAAAATCAGTTGGCTGTAGATGTCAGAATTTATTTCTGGGCTCTCTGTTTTGTTTCCTTGGTCTATGTGTTTGGTTTTTATGCCAGTACAATGCTGTTTTGGTTACTAAAGCTTTGTAATATATTTTGAAGTCATGTTGTGAAATGCCTTAAGCTTTGTACCTTTTACTCAAGACTGTCTTGGCTTTTATGGGTCTCTCGTGGTTCCATATGAATTTTAAGATTTTTTTCTATTTATGTGAAGAATATTGATATTTTCATATGGTTGCTTCAGGTAGTATAGCGACTTTAACAATGTTAATTCTTCCAGTTCATAAACATGGGACATCTTTCCATTTATTTGTGCCTTCTTCATTTCTTTCATCAGTGTTTTGTAGTCTTCAATGAAGGCACCTTTCACAGTCTTGGTTTAGTTTATTTCTAGGCATCTTAATTTTTTATAGCTATCATGGAATTGTTTCCTTGAGTTCTTTTTCAGACAGTTCACTATAAGCATATAGAAATGCACTGATTTTTGTATGTTGATTTTGTATTGCGAAACTGTACGGAATTCATTTATTAGTTCTAATATTTTTTGGTGGAGTTGTTGGAGTTTTCTATACATAAAATCATGTTGTCTTCAAACAGGAACAATTTGACCTTCTCCTTTCCAATTTGGTTGCATCTTGTTTCTTTCTCTTGCTTAATTGCTTGGATGAAGACTTCTAGTATTATGTTGAATAGAAGTGGTAGAAAAAAAATGGGTATCTTCGTCTTGTTTCCAGTCTTAGAGGAACAGTTTGGTGTTAGTGGTGTGTTTGTCATAGATGGCCTTTATTGAGTTGAGGTACATATCTTCTACCCTTAATTTGTTGAGAGTTTTTATCAGGAAATGATGTTAAATTTTGTCAAATGCCTTTCCTAAAAATGTTGAAATAATCATACAGTTTTTGTTTTCCTTTCTGTTAATGTGGTAAATCACATTTATTGATTTGCATATGTTGAACTATCCTTGCATGCCTGGGATAAATCCCACTTGATCCTATTGAATGATCTTTTTAAAGTGCTGTTGGATTTAGTTTGCTAGTATCTTGTTGAGAATGTTTGCATCTATGTTCGTCAGGGATATCGAATTGTAGTTTTGTTGTTGTGTCCTTTTCTGTTTTGGTATCAGTATATTTCTGGCCTCACAAAATGAGCTTGAAAGTATTTTCTCCTCAAGTTTATAGAAGAGTTGAAGGAGCATTGGTTTTAGTTCTTTTTTAAATATTTTGCAGATTTCAGCAGTGAAGTCATCAGGTCCTGAGCTTTTCTTTGATGGAAGATTTTTTTGTTACTGATTCAATTTCCTCACTCACCCTTGGTCTGTTAAGATTTTCTATATCTTCATAATTTAATCTTGGCAGGTTGTAAATGTCTAGAAATTTATATATTTCTTCTATGTTATCCAATTTGTTGAGATATAGTTGTCCACAATAGTCTCTTTTGAACCTTTGTATTTCTGTAGTATCAGGTTGTAATGTCTACTTTTTTATTTCAAATTTTATTTAGTTGAGTCTTCTCTATCTTAGTCTGGCTAACGATTTGTCAATATTGGTTATGTTTCTTAAAAAATTCTTTGTTTCATTGATCTTTTGAATTGGTTTTCAGTCTGTATTTTGTTTATTTTTGCTCTGATATTTATTATTCCCTCCCCCCCACCAATTTTGGGGTTAATTTTTCTTGGTGTTTTTTAGTTCCTCGCAGTGCATTATCATGTTGTTTATTAAGAATTTTTCTTCCTTTTTGACGTAGGCATTTATTGCTATAAACAACTCTGATTTAACTGCTTTTGCTATGTCCCATGGGTTTTGATATGTGTTTTCATTCTTGTTTGTCACAAGGAATTGTTAAATTTCCCTTCTAATTTCTTCATTGACCCACTGGTTATTTAGGAACATGTTGATTAATGTCTATGTTTTTGTTATGTTTCTGAAGATTTTCTTGTTTATTTCTAGCTTTAAACCATTGTGATCAGAAAAGATACTTGATATAATCCCTATCTCCTTAAATTTGTTGAAACTTGTTTTGTGGCCTAACATATGACCTAGCTTGAAGAATGTTTCATGTGCAGATGTTGGATGGCACGTTCCATAAATGTCTTTTAGGTCCATTTGGTCTATAGTGCAGTTTAAGTCCAATATTTCTTTATTTTTTATCTTAATGATCTGTCCATTGTTGAAAGTTGGGTGTTAAAGTGCTCTACTATTTTTATATTGCAGTCTATCTTTCACTTTAGATGTAATAATATTTACTTTATATATTTGGGGCTCTGGCGCTGGGTGACTATATATTTACAATTGTTACATCCTCTGGTGGAGTTGATCCCTTTATCATTATATAATAACCTTCTCTGTTTCTATAATTTTTTAATTAAAGCCTATCTTTTTACATAAGCATGGCTATTCCTGCTGTTTCGTTTTTCATTTGCAAAGAATATCTTTTTCTATTCCTTCGCTTTCCGTCTATGTTTGTCTTTAAAAGCAAAGTGAGTGCCTTGTTGGCAGCATACAGTTGGGTCTTGTTTTTTTTGTCAATTCACTCACTCTGTTTCTTTTAATAAGGGCATTTAATCCATTTACATTCTAGGTTATTATTCATAGGTAAGAACTTACTCCTGCAACTTTGTTCCTTGTTTTCTGATTTTTTAAGGCCCTTTTTTCCTCTTTTGTTGTTTACCTCCTTAGATTGGTGGTGTTTTTGTGATGCTAAGCTTTGTTTCCTTTCTCTTTCTCTTTTGCATATTTACTATAATTTGTTTCCTTGTGGTTACTACAGGACTAACATAAAGAGTCTTGTAGTTATAATAGCTAATTTTAAGCTGATAACATTCTTAGTTCAGTGAACATAAAAGTACTCTAGATATTTTCCCTCCACCCTACAATTTATATTTTTTCCCTAATTTTTATCTTTATGTAGTATGCATTCCTCAGCAACTAACGGTATCTGTTGCTTTTTTTTTTTAACCATTTTTACTTTAAACTTTTATACTAGAACACTGAAAGATTTGGACTGCACCATTAGAGCACTGGGGTATTCTGAGCTTGATTATGTATTTACCTCTACTGGTGAGTTTTATGCTTTCATGTGTATTCATGATAGTAATTATCATCCTCTAGTTTACAGTTGTAATATTCCCTTAAGCATTTCTTGTAAGGCTAAGCTAGTGATGACTTCTCTCAGCTTTTGCTTGTCTGGGAAGATCTTTATTTCTCCATTATTTCTGAAGGAAACCTTTGCTAGGTATAGTATTCTTTACTGCCAGTTAGTTTTCTTTTTTTAGTATGTTGAATATACCATCCCATTCTCTTCTAGCCTGGATGGTTTCAACTGAGACATCTGCTGATAATATAGCAGGAATTTTAGTTTCTTAACTTGATGTTTCTCTCACATAGCTTTTAGAATTCTCTGTGTTTGACATTTGACAGTTTGATTATGATGTACATCAGAGAAGATTTTTGAAGGTTGAATCTAATTTAGAATTTTTGAAATCCCTCGATATTGATGATCATACCTTTCCCTAGACTTGGGAAGGTTTCAGTAATTATTCAATTAAAGAGGATTTATGTACCTTTCTCCATTTCTTCCCCCAGCATCTCTATAATGCAAATATTAGTTCACTTAATGATGTTCCCTAAGAACCACTTTTTTAATTTTGTTTTCCTTTGGATTATTTTGAAAGCAAGTTTAGAAATTTTTCTGCTTGATTTGTCTGTTGTTGAAGCCTTCAATTGTATTTTTACTTCATTCATTGAATTCTTCAGCTCTTTTCTGTGTGGTTCTTTTCTATGATATCTATCTCTTTATTGGATTTCTTATTCAGATCATAAACATTTTTCCTGATTTTATTGAATTATTTGTTTATATTCTTTTACATCTCCCTGAGCTTGCTTAAGATCATTATTTTGAATTCTTTTCAGGCATTTCATAAATATATTTTTCTTTGGGGTCTGTTACTATAGACTTATTTGTTCCATTGAGGGTGTCATATTTCCTTGCTTTTTCATGTTTCTTATGTCCCCACATTGAGATCTGTGTATCCAATGGAGCCGTCACTTTTTCTAACTTCATGGAGTAGCTTTTGTAGAGAGAGACATTTTCCTGCAGATTGTCCTAGAGTGTCAGTTGGCTATGGTGCATTGCCTTTTGTTCTGTGAGGACTCAGTAGCATCATCTCTGTGCAATTTCTGTAATTATAATCCTCCTCATTATGTCTATGATTGTTTCAACGGCTAAGATGTGAGAGTTTGTGACGGCAATGACAGTTTTGTTGGGGACAAGGGCACTGGGCTGATTGTCAGGCCAAGCATGTTTCCTCATAATGGATCAACAGTTTGTGCAATAGACTTTCTAAGGGTGCAGGGCTGCTGCCAGACTGGCTGTCTGGAAAGGCAACAGGTGGGGTTACAAGCAAGTTCTGCAAGTCAGGTGGCTGTGGGTTGATCTCTCCAGAGAGGCAGGGCCACCACTGTCCTGGCTTTCAAGCTGGACATAGGCATACACAGCCTCAGTGGGCCAGCTGGCTATGCAATGCCAGTGTGCACAGGTGCAGCAGGTCAGCTAGCTATTAGGCAGCTTATTCACTATGCAGGTCTTTCCATTCCCTGGAAAGAGTTTAGGCACATGGATTTGGACACCAAATTATCCATTGTTTTGTTGGACCTAGGCTCTGAGCAGTCAGAATTGCAGTGCTGCAGAAACCCATATGAATGTGGTGGAACAATTGTAGGACCTCACAAATGGAAAGAGTCAGTGGCCACTGGCCCCTAGGGTAGGACACACTCTGGTAGTAGGTCCAGCCTCAAGATGGTGCCATTCCATAGCAACTTAAATCATACGAAAGGAAGGTACTAAACATGGACCCCTACCCCAAGACCATTAAGCAGCAGAAACTCCTAGCAATTCTCCAAATTGGCTTCAGATCCTGTGAGGACTGAAGGATTCTCCTGTGGCAAACTACTGGCATCTACGGCAGTAATGAGGACCACTGAGGGGTCTCCACCTTACCTTTTCTTTTTAAGAAGAAGTCTTCCTTGACTCTGAGCCTGTTCTAGCAGGGAAGACAGTGTATGTATCAGAGGCAGGGTGTCTCACTCACCTTTCTATGGTGCTGTCCTGTACTTCCATGCTCCACAGATTTTGCTGCTCCTCTGGTGCTATTCAGCAAACTTCCTCAGTCACTCCAGATGAAATACACTTGTCTACTTGTTGTTTTGGTCTCTCTTTGTGGGGAGATAAATGCCAGGCAACTCCAGTTGGCCATGCTATCACTGGTTTACGAGCTGATTTTAGAAAGAGATTGCTATCCTAACAACTCTCATTCATCTTATTGAGAGAAGGTTCCATCACACTAATTGGACAATAATTTCATATGGAACTGTATTTAGAAAATGTTAATTATTGGCAGACCCACCCTCAGTCTGGGTGGGCACCATGTAATCAGCTGCCAGTGTGGCTAGGATAAAAGCAGGTGGAGAAAGGTGGAAGGACTCAACTGGCTAAGTCTTCTGGTCACCATCTTTCTCCCATGCTGGACACCTGCCCTCAAACATCAGACTCAAAGATCTTCAGCTTGTGGACTCTGGGACCTACATCAGTGATTTGCCAGGGGCTCTCAGGCCTTTGGCCACAGACTGAAGGCTGCACTGTTGGCTTCCCTATTTTTGAGGTTTTGGGACTCAGACTGGCTTCTTTGCTCCTTAGCTTACAGAAGGCCTATTGTGGGACTTCACCTTGTATGAGTCAATACTCCTTAATAAACTCCCCTTCACTCCTGGGTAAGATGGCCGAATAGGAACAGCTCCAGTCTGCAGCTCCCAGTGAGACCAATGTAGAAGGTGGGTGATTTTTCTAACTGAAGTACCCAGTTCATTTCATTTGGACTGGCTACACAGTGGGTGCAGCCCACAGAGGGCAAGCAGAAGCAGGGTAGACCATCACCTCACCCAGGAAGCACAAGGGGTTGGAGAACTCCCTTCCCTAGCAAAGGGAAGCCATGAGAAACTGTGCTGTGAGGGATGGTGCTAT
>NW_012101321.1:3562585-3588026 GCF_000951045.1 Mandrillus leucophaeus | reverse complement strand
AGCTTATTCACTATGCAGGTCTTTCCATTCCCTGGAAAGAGTTTAGGCACATGGATTTGGACACCAAATTATCCATTGTTTTGTTGGACCTAGGCTCTGAGCAGTCAGAATTGCAGTGCTGCAGAAACCCATATGAATGTGGTGGAACAATTGTAGGACCTCACAAATGGAAAGAGTCAGTGGCCACTGGCCCCTAGGGTAGGACACACTCTGGTAGTAGGTCCAGTCTCAAGATGGTGCCATTCCATAGCAACTTAAATCATACGAAAGGAAGGTACTAAACATGGACCCCTACCCCAAGACCATTAAGCAGCAGAAACTCCTAGCAATTCTCCAAATTGGCTTCAGATCCTGTGAGGACTGAAGGATTCTCCTGTGGCAAACTACTGGCATCTACGGCAGTAATGAGGACCACTGAGGGGTCTCCACCTTACCTTTTCTTTTTAAGAAGAAGTCTTCCTTGACTCTGAGCCTGTTCTAGCAGGGAAGACAGTGTATGTATCAGAGGCAGGGTGTCTCACTCACCTTTCTATGGTGCTGTCCTGTACTTCCATGCTCCACAGATTTTGCTGCTCCTCTGGTGCTATTCAGCAAACTTCCTCAGTCACTCCAGATGAAATACACTTGTCTACTTGTTGTTTTGGTCTCTCTTTGTGGGGAGATAAATGCCAGGCAACTCCAGTTGGCCATGCTATCACTGGTTTACGAGCTGATTTTAGAAAGAGATTGCTATCCTAACAACTCTCATTCATCTTATTGAGAGAAGGTTCCATCACACTAATTGGACAATAATTTCATATGGAACTGTATTTAGAAAATGTTAATTATTGGCAGACCCACCCTCAGTCTGGGTGGGCACCATGTAATCAGCTGCCAGTGTGGCTAGGATAAAAGCAGGTGGAGAAAGGTGGAAGGACTCAACTGGCTAAGTCTTCTGGTCACCATCTTTCTCCCATGCTGGACACCTGCCCTCAAACATCAGACTCAAAGATCTTCAGCTTGTGGACTCTGGGACCTACATCAGTGATTTGCCAGGGGCTCTCAGGCCTTTGGCCACAGACTGAAGGCTGCACTGTTGGCTTCCCTATTTTTGAGGTTTTGGGACTCAGACTGGCTTCTTTGCTCCTTAGCTTACAGAAGGCCTATTGTGGGACTTCACCTTGTATGAGTCAATACTCCTTAATAAACTCCCCTTCACTCCTGGGTAAGATGGCCGAATAGGAACAGCTCCAGTCTGCAGCTCCCAGTGAGACCAATGTAGAAGGTGGGTGATTTTTCTAACTGAAGTACCCAGTTCATTTCATTTGGACTGGCTACACAGTGGGTGCAGCCCACAGAGGGCAAGCAGAAGCAGGGTAGACCATCACCTCACCCAGGAAGCACAAGGGGTTGGAGAACTCCCTTCCCTAGCAAAGGGAAGCCATGAGAAACTGTGCTGTGAGGGATGGTGCTATCTGGCCCAGATACTATGCTTTTCCCATGGTCTTCACAATCCACAGACCAGGAGATTCCCTCAGGTGCCTACACCACCAGGGCCCTTGGTTTCAAGCACAAAACTGGGTGGCCATTCAGGCAGACACCGAGCTAGCTTCAGGAGTTTTTATCCATACCCCAGTGGCACCTGGAATGTCAGCAAGACAGAACCGTTTACTCCCCTGGAAAGAGGATTGAAGCCAAGGAGCCAAGTGGTCTTGCTCAGCAGATCCTACCCCCACAGAGCCCAACAAGCTAAGATCCACTGACTTGAAATTCTTGCTGTCAGCACGGTAGGCTGGAGTTGACCTGGGACACTAGAGCTTGGTGGGGGGAGGGACATCTGCCATTACCGAGACTTGAGTAGGCACTTTTCCCCTCACAGTGTAAACAAAGCTGACCAGAAATTCAGACTGGGCAGAGGCCACCACAGCACCACAAAGCCACTGTAGCGAGACTGCCTCTCTAGATTCCTCCTCTCTGGGCAGGGCATCTCTGAAAAAAAGACAGCAGCCCCATTCAGGGACTTAAAGATAAAACTCCCATCTCCCTGGGACAGAGCACCTGGTGGAAGGGATGGCTGTGGGCACAGTTTCAGCAGACTTAAACATTCCTGCCTGCCAGCTCTGAAAAGAGCAGTGGATTTCCCAGCACAGCACTCGAGCTCTGCTAAGGGACAGACTGCCTCCTCAAGTGGGTTCCTCACCCTCCATGCCTCCTGACTGGAGACACCTCCCAGTAGGGGTCAACAGACAACTCATACAGGAGAGCTCTGGCTGGCATGTGTCGGGTGCCCCTCTGGGACAAAGCTTCCAGAGGAAGGAGCAGGCAGCAATCTTAGCTGTTCTGCAGCCTCTGCTGGTGATACTCAGGCAAACGGGTTCTGGAGTGGACCTCCAGCAAACTCCAGCAGACCTGCAGAAGAGGGGCCTGTTAGAAGGAATACTAACAAACAGAAAGGAATAGCATCAACATCAACAAAAAGGACAACCATACAAAAACCCCATCTGAAGGTCACCAACAGCAAAGACCAAAGGTAGATAAATCCATGAAGATGAGGAAACCAGTGCAAAAAGGCTAAGAATTCCAAAAACCAGAGCACCTCTTCTCCTCCAAAGGATCACAACTCCTCCCCAGCAAGGGAAAACTGGACAGAGAATGAGTTTAACAAATTGACAAAAGTAGGCTTCAGAAGGCGGCTAATAATAAATGCCTCAGAGCTAAAGGAGCATGTTCTAACCCAATGCAAGGAAACTAAGAACCTTGATAAAAGGTTACAGGAATTGCTAACTTGAATAACCAGTTTAGAGAAGAACATAAATGACCCAATGGAACTGAAAAACACAGCATAAGAACTTCGTGAAGCATTCGCAAGTATCAATAGCCGAATTAATCAAGCAGAAGAAAGGATATCAGAGATTGAAGATCAACTTAATGAAATAAAGCATGAAGACAAGATTAGAGAGGAATGAAAAGCAACGAACAAAGCTTCCAAGAAATATGGGACTATGTGAAAAGACCAAAACTACATTTGTTTGGTGTACCTGAAAGTTACAGGAAGAATGGAACTAAGTTGGGAAACACTCTTCAGGATATTATCCAGGAGAACTTCCCCAACCTAGCAAGACAGGCCAACATTCAAATTCAGGATATACAGAGAATACCACAATGATACTCCTCGAGAAGAGCAACCCAAAGACACATAATCATTAGATTCACCAAGGTTGAAATAAAGGAATAAAAATAAATGTTAAGGGCAGGCAGAGAGAAAGGTCGAATTATCCAGAAAGGGAAACTCATCAGACTAAGAGCGGATCTCTCTGCAGAAACCCTACAAGCCAGAAGAGAGTGGGGGCCAATATTTAACATTTGTAAATAAAAGAATTTTCAACCCAGAATTTCGTATCCAGCCAAAGCAAGCTTCATAAGTGAAGGAGAAATAAAATCCGTTACAGACAAGCAAATGTTGAGGGATTTTGTCACCACCAGGCCTGCCTTACAAGAGCTCCTGAAGGAAGCACTAAATATGGAAAGGAAAAACTGCTATGAGCCACTGCAAACACATACCAAAATGTAAAGACCATCAACATTGCCTCTCAGGGCGGTGGGGGGGAAGAGAAGAGATAGCATTAGGGGAAATACCTAATGTAGACGAGGGATTGATGGGTGCAGCAAACCACCATGGCACATGTATACATATGTAACAAACCTGCATGTTCTGCACGTTTCCCAGAACTTAAAGTATAATAATTTTTTTAAAATGTGAATTATTATGAGTAAATGCTGAAGTAAAATTAAATAACAAATATTAGGATTTCAAAGAAAGTGTTTGGTCAGAGCTGATCAACATGAAGAGCAGGAAGAAATACCAATTAATAGAAATGTATAAAATAAAATCAATGTAATACAGAGAAAATCAGCAAAACTAAAAGTTGGTTTTTAAAAGAAGAAGAAAATAAAGTTGTGAGTACTTCAGCTTTTTGTTGTGCTGCTGGATTTGGTTTGCCAGTATTTTATTGAGGATTTCTGCATGGATGTTCATCAGGGATATTGGTCTAAAATTCTTTTTTTGTTGTTGTTGTGTCTCTGCCAGGCTTTGGTATCAGGATGATGCTGGCCTCATAAAATGAGTTAGGGAGGATTCCCTCTTTTTCTATTGATTGGAATTGTTTCAGGAGGAATGCTACCAACTCCTCTTTGTACCTCTGGTAGAATTTGGTGGTGAATCCATCTGGTCTTGGACTGTTTTTGGTTGGTAGGCTATTAATTATTGCCTCAATTTCAGAGCCTACTATTGGTCTATTCAGGGATTCAGCTTCTTCCTGGTTTAGTCTTGGGAGAATGTATTTTATCCAGAAATTTATCCATTTCTTCTAGATTGTCTAGTTTATTTGCATAGAGGTGTTTATAGTATTCTCTGATGGTAGTTTGTATTTCTATGGGATCAGTGGTGATATCCCCATTATTTTTTATTGCATCTATTTGATTCTTCTCTCTTTTCTCCTATATTAGTCTTGCTAGCAGTCTATCAATTTTGTTGATCTTCCCCAAAAACCAGCTCCTGGATTCGTTGATTTTTTTTAAGGGCTTTTTGTGTCTCTATCTCCTTCAGTTCTACTCTGATCTTAGTTATTTCTTGCCTTCTGCTAGCTTTTGAATGTGTTTGCTCTTGCTTCTCTAGTTCTTTTCATTGTGATGTTAGGGTGTCAATTTTAGATCTTTCCTGCTTTCTCTTGTGGGCATTTAGTGCTATAAATTTCCCTCTACACACTGCTTCAAATGTGTCCCAGAGATTCTGGTATGTTGTATCTTTGTTCTCATTGGTTTCAAAGAACATCTTTCTTTCTGCCTTCATTTCGTTATGTACCCAGTAGTCATTCAGGAGCAGGTTGTTCAGTTACCATGTAGTTAAGT
The DNA here is from genome assembly GCF_000951045.1 of Mandrillus leucophaeus. NCBI lineage: Eukaryota > Metazoa > Chordata > Mammalia > Primates > Cercopithecidae > Mandrillus > Mandrillus leucophaeus. Next base: position 3,583,139 of record NW_012101321.1, on the reverse strand, counting down.
GATTTTGATTGAGTTTCCTAATCCTGAGTTCTAGTTTGATTGCCCTGTGGTCTGAGAGACAGTTTGTTATAATTTCTGTTCTTTTACTTTTGCTGAGGAGTGCTTTACTTCCAACTATGGGTGCCCCTCTGAGGCACAGCTTCCAGAGGAAGGATGAGGCAGCAACACTTGCCCTTCTGCAATATTTGCTGTACTGCAGCCTCCACTGGTGATACCCCAGCAAACAGAGTCTGGAGTGGACCTCCAGCAAACTCCAACAGACCTGCAGCTGTGGGTCCTGACCGTTAGAAGGAAAACTAAAAAGAAGAAAGGACATCCACACCAAAACCCCATCTGTATGTCACTGTCATCAAAGACCATAGGTAGATAAAACCACAAAGATGGGGAGAAACCAGAGCAGAAAAGCTGAAAATTCTAAAAATCAGAGTGCCTTTTCTCCTCCACAGGAACATAGCTCCTCGTCAGCAATGGAACAAAGCTGGACAGGGAATGACTTTGATGAGTTGAGAGAAGAAGGCTTCAGATGATCATGATCGGTATTAACAAACTCCTCTGGGCTAAAGGAGGATGTTTGAACCCATAGCAAAGAAGCTAAAAACCTTGAAAAAAGATTAGACAAATGGCTAACTAGAATAAACAGCGTAGAGAAGACCTTAAATGACCTGCTGGAGCTGAAAACCATGACATGAGAACTACATGGTGCATGCACAAGCTTCAGTAGTCAATTCGATCAAGTAGAAGAAAGGGTATCAGTGATTGAAGATCAAATGAATGAAATGAAGCAAGAAGAGAAGTTTAGAGAAAAAAGAGTAAAAAGAAATGAACAAATCCTCCAAGAAATATGGGACTATGTGAAAAGATGAAATCTATGTCTGATTGGTATACCTGAAAATGATGGGGAGAATGGAACCAAGTTGGAAAACACTCTTCAGGATATCATCCATTCCCCAAACTAGGGAGGCAGGCCAACATTCAAATTCAGGAAATACAGAGAATGCCACAAAGATACTCCTCGAGAAGAGCAATTCCAAGACACATAATTGTCAGATTCAACAAAGTTGAAATGAAGTAAAAAATTTTTAGTGCAACCGGAGAGAAAGGTCGGGTTACACTCAAAGGGAAGCCCATCAGACTAACAGCAGATCTCTCAGCAGAAACTCTACAAGCCAGAAGAGAGTGGGGGCCAATATTCAACATTCTTAAAGAAAAGAATTTTCAACCCATAATTTCATATCCAGCCAAACTAAGCTTCATAAGTGACAGAGAAATAAAATCCTTTACAGACAAGCAAATGCTGAGAGATTTTGTCACCACCGGGCCTGCCTTACAAGAGACCCTGAAGGAAGCACTAAACATGGAAAGGAACAACTGGTACCAGCCACTGCAAAAACATGCCAAATTGTAAAGACCATCAATGCTGGGAAGAAACTGCATCAACTAACGAGCAAAATAACCAGCTAAAATCATAATGACAGGATCAAATACAAATATAACAATATTCACCTTAAATGTAAATGGACTAAATGCTCCAATTAAAAGACATGGACTGGCAAATTGGATAAAGAGTCAAGACTCATCAGTGTGCTGTATTCAGGAGACCCATTTCATGTGCAGAGATACATATAGGCTCAAAATAAAGGGATGGAGGAAGATCTACCAAGCAAATGGAAAACAAAAAAGCAGGGGTTGCAATCCTAGTCGCTGATAAAACAGACTTTAAACCAACAAAGATCAAAAGAGACAAAGAAGGCCATTACATAATGGTCAAGGGATCAATGCAACATGAAGAGCTATCTTAAATATATATGTACCCAATACAGGAGCACCCAGATTCATACAGCAAGTTCTTAGAGACCTACAAAGAGACTTAGTCAATCACACAATAATAGTGGGAGACTTTAACACCCCACTGTCAACATTAGACAGATCAACAAGAAAGAAAGTTAACAAGGATATCCAGGAATTGAACTCAGCTCTGCACCAAGCAGACCTGATAGACATCTACAGAACTCTCCACCCCAAATCAACAGAATACACATTCTTCTCAGCACCACATCACACTTATTCCAAAAAAGGATAAGTTTTTTGTTGTTGTTTTTATTTCTAGGAGAGTTCTAGGCCACCAGAGGTAGGTATGAACCATGAAATCAAACTCTAAATGAATTTAAACCTCTATGTGATATAGCTTTCTTATATTTTATGAATTTAATTATTTAAACTTTCATGCCAGTTTGGCCAGGTTTTAAAAATTATTTTTTCATATTTAAGCAGCATTATTAGGTATTCTGTACTCAGAAGTCTTTCTTTGCAGAGTTGTTCATCATATTCTCGGAAAAAGATACAAAGAAACAAAAACACATTGATGATTTTTTTCAGGTGTATTTTTTATTAAAAATGAAACAGCATATTTGAGCTCCCTAGAGCCAAAGGAAAATATTTAATCTAATAAATTAGGTAAATGTCCTCATTAAATAGAAAAAAAATATGATAATTGGTACAACACTTTTACAAAATAAAATGCCAGTACCTTAATTAATCCAACAAAATATAGTAAGCACTTTTTATGTGCTAGACATTATTCTACTTCTAAAGGATTTAGTATGAACACATTAGCCAACGCTAACTGCCTTTATGGAGATTATATTCTAGCAGGAGGAGGCAAACAATACCAGATAAGTAAAGCAGGCAGTATATCTTGCTATCTTAAATGCTAGAAATCAAAGAAAGAGAAGTAGGTAGGTCTGGAGGATGTGGCTATGCCTATGACAGAGTAGTCAGGGATGGCCTTACTTTTTTTGGAGAGGCCTTTGGGCAAAGCATGAAAATAGTGATGGGTTGATGCCTGTAATCTCCAAATAAAAAACTTTCCAGGCAGAGAGAACATGTACACAGTTCCTGAGTTTGACATGTTAGGTTGGAAATGTCTATTAAAAATTAAAAATCCAGTTGGAACTGTTAATTAAGAAGTTGAACATGAGCTGGAGTTTTGGAGAATAACCAGCCTGGAGATAAAAGTGTGGAATCATCAATTAATGGTACTTAAAGTCGTGATCCACATAAAATTACCAAGAGAATGTTGTTTAGCCAGAGAAGAAATTAAAAACTTGATATCTGGGCCTACTGTAAGCCTCAGGCTCCCAGTAGGGATTTTAAAAATTGTTTGCATATAGAAAGTGATCTGGTTAAACTGCAGTGCTCTTCAAAGTAGATTTTGAAAGTATTACAAAGTTATCTAGACCATAATTATTGGAGAATGTATGTATTATGATGAAGGGCAAAATCATGGGAGGAAAAGAGCTCAAGGAATAGAAAAGTGAATGGATTAAAAGATGGTATCCATCCAAGATAAATATCACCAAAAACTATGAAAAGATTAGTGTTAGAGAAATTGACAAGGATCAGGGTCTACATTTCTTTAAAGGTATGCAAGCATGGATACAAATCAATAGATTACTATAAGAAGGAGAGGATATAGTTTGATGACATGAGATTCAAAGCTGAGCATGCTAGGGAAGAGGAAGGGAGAATGGTTTGGAAGCAGCAATGAGGAGCAAGGAGTAAACCACCCCACCACCAGTCCCAGAGGTATGAGGCATGGGAGGAAAAATCCCAGCACCACTTGAAAGGGTGGCAGGGGAAGAAATATCTTCCGGGCACAGATTTCAGTTAAGCAAGGAAGGGGAAGGAAACACTCAGATGAGATTAAGGATTCAGAGTTTTTGCTGGCTATGAGTTCAGGGAGCACAATGGATGAATTTCAGAAGTGGGATGGTTGAGGGGTGACATCAGAAAAGAAGATACACAAAATTACATAGAGTTGGGTTTTAGTGATTGCAGGTAGCCTGGAAGTCCTAGGTGTCTTGTGGAGACTGAGGTAGACAGAGCTTAAATACATAATGAGATCCATCTTAAGAGTCTGAAGGCGGTCAACTTGGCAAGTAGAGAGAAATAAAGAATCTTGCCAGGAGCTGACTTTAGGGGATCCCTCTTCTCTCCTGCCAATGACTATGTAGAGATGTTTTTAATATCTGAGAAGCAGCCATCCAGAAAGAGGAAATTTTCTAACTTTTTATCTCTTTCTTTGAGGGCTGTTTTATTCTTTCCTTGAGGATTACAGATGATGAAACTAAGCCCAGAGGTTTGAAGAGATTTGCACCAGGCCACACAGAGAGTTGGTTATTATGTAGAGCACTACTAGCTTTTTTTCTTTTGAAAAAGTCTCTTAAAGTGTTTCTCTTAACACAAGAGTTTCTGCCATGGGTCTATTTCCTTACAAAAGCTTTAAAATGATCAGTAAAGTGAATACTTGAGGAGTATCACTTTAAGAGTGGCCTACCAAATGTATCAAAATAGAAGAGCAAAAGGCAGAGTCAAGGTCTCTAGCAGGATAACATTGACAATAGCAAAAATAACAGACTCCACAAAGGGCTATAGTTATAGTATTTACACAAAACCATAAACCTCACTTACATTTCCTGAGTTCACAATGTCATAGCGAAAGTCAGCCAATGTTGGGATGGGGTGTGTCTTGTGATTATAGTAATATGTCCTTTAGGACAGGATCAAAGCTAAGTAATCAAACATCATGTTTTTTAGTATATTATGCATTACAATTTATATGAATGTAGGAAGTTGTGACTAATTATGGTAGCTCAATTTTATTAAGCACCAGGAGGTACATTATGCACTTGACAAGCATCATGTAAACACTTTGAGATTGGAATTGGTATTATCCCCCCGTTATCCAAAGAAGAAATTGAGTCACAGTGCAATTAAGTAACTTGGATAAGATTTGAAGCTAGAAACTGGTAAAGCCAGAATTTTAACCTCATTAGAGTAACTTCAGTGCTTTCACTATTAATTGCTATACCATACTGCTTTAAAAGGCAAGGCTTCAAAATGAAATAGATGATTTTTTAATCAAACGGATAGAAATCATAACTTGCCTTATATCTTATGTTCTAATTTCCTTTTATTTTTCCTTTAATAAGAATAATTATTTATTCTAAAGAAGAATTGAGGACCTCCAGTTCCAAAATGGCAGCTTAGAAGCAAGCTAGCATAACCCCCTAAAAGCCATAAGCAAATATACAGTGCCAAGATTATTACCAGAAATATACCAAAATTCAAATACAAAAGTTATGAATACAAGTCAGTTACTGGGGCCACAAAGAAGTGAAAAAACTTCATGTAGGCAGTAAGAGAATTGGCACATCCACAATGCCTCACCCCACATTCTGCCTGGCACCAAGTGTGCAAAAAATACTCCCCAAAATCACTGTTTTGACTGGAAAAGTGAGATCAAAGTGAACAAACAGCTTACTCACCATCTTGAGTTCTCTGACCGGAGATCTGTCCCTCCCCTAGCCCATAGGAAGCATCATTAGTGCCTGAAAGAAGAAATATCCCTGAGGACAGGTAGAGACAAAGTAGGGATGCAGGACTACCATCTCCAGCTCTGGAAACCGCTCTATAACTTGGCCAAAGGCCAAGTAAGAGTGACTTTTCAGCAGCACCACACTCTAGGAGGTATATTTCACAAGTCCCATGGGCACAAATCTTTGCCAGCCTATCCCACTGCTGAGATATCCCCATTGGGACTTCCTGCACTTGGGAAGGGCAGAACTCCAAACACTTGCTAGAGCTGAGACAAATCTGGACTTAAGTGCTATCTAGAACTGAAAAGGAGGCAGTTGCCTGGCAGTAAAGAACCTATAACAAATATATTCAATAAAAAACAAAAGAAGCAAGACAGAGAAGACAAAAATAAATAAAATAATAATAAATAAGACCAAATTAATCTTACAATGAGAAGACATAGACATACATCCACAAGTAAGAACCACAAACAGGGAACCATGATTTCCCCAAGCAGACAAAGCAAAGATCTAGCAACTGACCCTAATGAAACAACAATTGGTGAGCTCTTCAACAAATAACCAAAAACAGTGGTTTTAAAGAAACTTCATGATCTCCCGGATAACAAAAGAAAACAATCCAGAAACTTATTAGAGAAATTTAACAAAGAGATTGAAATAATTTTTTTAAATTAAACAGAAATCTTGAAACTGAAAAATACATTTGCTGAACTGAAAAATTCATTAGAAGTTCTCAACAGAAAGGATCAAGAAGAGCAAAGAATCAGTGAACTCAAATATAGACTATTTGAAAATATATGGAGAAGAAAAAGGAATGAAAAGCAAGAAAGATCACCTAAAAGACATAGAAAATTACCTCAGAAGACCAAATCTAAGAATTATTGGTGTTTAAGAGGGAGGTCAGCAAGAGCAAAGGGTAGAAAGTTTATTCAAGGAAATAACAAAAAACTTTCTAAAACTTGATTAAAGATAAATATCCAGGTACAGGAAGGTCAGAGAACACTAAACAAATTTGACTCAAATAAGACTACTCCGAGGCATATGATAATCAGACTCTCAAAAGTCAAGGATAAAGAAAGAATCCTAAAAGCAACAAAAGAAAAGAAGTAAATAACATATAAAAAAGCTCCAATTAATCTGGCAACAGACTTCTCAATGGAAATCATACATGTCAGGAGAGAATAGAATTACATTTTCAAAGTACTGAAATAGAAAAGTTATTGCTAGCTAAGAATACTATATCCAACAAAACTACCCTTCAAATATAAAAGACAGATAAAGTCTTTCCCAGACAAGCAAAAGTGGAAATAATTCACTACCATAATACCCATCTTACAATAAATGTTAAAGGAAGTTCTTCAATCTAAAAGAAAAAGACACCAACGTGTTTTTAAAAAATGGAAGTTATAAAACCCACTGGTAAAATTATGTACAAGGACAAACCCAGAACACTATAATAATATAATTGTTATATGCAATCCACTCATAAATCAATCTGGTATGAGGTCCAAAAGACAAATCTAGCAACAACAGTAGTTAGATTGACCTGTTAAGAGATTGATAATGTTTCAAAAAAAGACATACAAATGGCCAGTAGGCATATGAAAAATGCTCAATGGAGACATGTGAATCAAAACTACAATGAAATATCATATTACCCCAGTTAAAAATAGCTTCTATCAAAAAGACAGGCAATAATAGATGCTGATGATATGAAGAAAGAGAAGCCTTATACACTGTTGGTGGGCATGGAAATTAGTACAGTCATTATTCAGAACAATATGAAGTTTCCTTACAATTGCTAAAACTAGAACTACCATACGATCCAGCAATTGCACTACTGGATATATATCTTTTAAAAAGGAAATGAATATATCAAAAAGACATCTGCATTCCCATGTTTATTGTAGCACTATTCACAACAAAATATGGAATCAACATATGTGCCCATCAACAGATGAGTAAAGAAAATGTGACATATATTATGCACGATGGAATATTACTCTGCCATAAAAAGGAATGAAATCCTGTCATCTGTGACAACATGGAGGGAACTAGAGGTCGTTAAGTGAAATAAGCTAAGCACAGAAAGATAAATATTGTGTGTTCTCAATCATATGTGAAAGCAAAAAAAAAGTGGATTTCAAAGACAAACAGTAGATTTGTAGTTATCAGAGGCCACGAAGGGCAGAGAGGAGAAAAGATGAAAAGAAGTTGATTAACAGATATAAATATATGGGTTGCCAGAAGAAATAAGACCTAGTGTTAGATAGATCAGCAGGATAACTACAGTTTACAATAATCTATCACATGTTTCAAAATAGCTAGAAGAGAAGAATGGAAGTGGTTCTATCATAAAGAGAAGATAAATATTTATGGCAATGGATGTCCCAAGAACACTGATTCGATCTTTACAAATTACATGAATGCATTAAATAATCATGCATATCCCCAAACTATGTACATGTATTATGCATGAATTGTAAAAAAAAAAAAAAAAAAAAGAATTAGATGATAATTTGAGTGCAGTAGATTACCATGTACCCCAGGGAAAACTGCAATATCTGCTTTTTTACTATTTACATATTATCTTGTCAAATAGACCTCAGTGACTATGTCAGATATTCATTGAAGGTATAAATTATTACATAGAGTTATAATAATGATGTGGAGAATAGGCATTTTGTGCAGACTTTTTAGACTATAGCCTTAACATGAACTAAAAAATTAACAACCATAAAAAGTATTCATTATTTTTCACCAAAGACACAAAGTGTTGACCACCCTTAAATGATTACCAAAAAAATGAACATTTTTCACATTTTACTAATAGCTTACACAAAATACGTTGCTGATCACAATCTTTCAGATATTTCTAGCCTTACTTTAAAAATATGTAATTATAAAAGAGTGGTATAGCTGAAAATAAAATAAAAACTTCATAAATGACATTTCAGTGAAAATCCCTATTCTTATTTGATTAAAGATACATTTCATTTTAAAGGAAAAAAGATCACCTACTCTATAGCATTTGGAAAGAATGATTTTTATTGTAAGACTTTTTACTTTTTCTGCGTATTCAACCTTTCAACTCTCCATGAAGTTATATGAGTATTGAGATACTTATAATATCATAAAACTAATAATCTCCTCAACAATTTGTTTTTAAAGCATATAAACTGAACTGCATAAAATTTTATTTATTTTGATGGTATCTCTGCAGTCCACATATAATCAGTTTTTTTAAAGAATTATAAAAAATAGTATCTAGTATTTTATTTTCTCAATTTCTTTTTTTCTTTAGCAGTTATTGAGTTTTAGCCTACTATGCAGAGACAGGCACACAGATAATATTGACGTATACTTCACTTGGGTGGTTTTTCTTTTTTAATTTACATTTGTTCATTCATTTATCATATGGTTATTAGCACCTACTATGTATGTATCATGCACTGGAATAAGTATGAGGAGTCTTTTAGCTTCTATGAACTTATGGTTCAATTAATAAACATTTCACAATTCAGCAGAACATTTTTGCATGAGTAGAACCTTTAGAAAATTTCAAAACTTACCACATGGTTGACTACCAATTCTGCCAGCCTTTTCCATTCACAATTTCATAACAATTTGTAGCTAATAACCAGGATTCTCTCAAATATTTTAGGAAAGTTTTCTACTTTTGTTTAGCATTAAATAAACTATGGTCTAGACCCTGTATATAAGCTCCATAAATACAGAAAAATAAGACTTAAATGAATTTCAACATCCAAACTAAAGCTATGAGAATTGCCAAGTCCTTCAAAGAGCTAAAAAGCTCCTCTGCAAGATGATGACGCAACTGATTCATGTGAGGTGAATGATACTTGAAGACTGAGGCTTTCATCAACCCTTCGATCACCGTGAACAAATTCTAAATGTTACAGAATTAGTAGAACTTTAACTTATGGTAAACAGCTATAGAACACAGCTTTCAGGGAGATCAGATTTTAAGAGTCTTATTTATTACACCCATTAGACCCTAGCCTTGTATAAACATTTGCCTACATTTACTTCTACACATGTATATTCAATTTTAGAATCAACTGAGACCCATACATTATTGTATTGCTCTGGAACCTCAAATTATCTAATAAAGCCTTAAAAGAATTTAAGCTCTGAATCAATGTAACAATCAAAATTGTAAAACACATCTATTGCATATCTTCAACATTTTGACAGCATATTCACAAATTTTAGTTTTGGTGAATATTGATTGGAATAATGAAAACGTGATTCATAGAATTTGTTAGGAAGTGAGCTTCCAGTTAATGCTTGAGTTCCTTCTATAATAATCCAAGCAAATAAAAGGTGGTAAAATTATAAAGGGCATCTTATGCAAAAGTGCCTTGAGAACCCAAGGAGGAGTTTATTCAGCACTCTTTTAAAAATTTCTTCTGAAATCAGTAAAAGTCCCACTTTACAAAAAGAGTTTTCCCTTAATGAAGGCTGAAGCTCATGAGGAACAAGTCAAAAAGAGGGAAAACTAAAAAATAGTTGCTTTTAATCAATAGCCCCCTAGGTCTCTAAGCAGTTCAAGTTCCAGAGAGTTTCTCAGTCACACTTAAGGGACTTTAAAGAATCATCTATATTCTCTTTTAAAGAAATGTATTTTTTTAAAACAACAATAAGTCAACTGTAAATAAACTTTTAAAATTATAAGAATTTATCTTTATAATTTACAACTTGCAATATTCATATTTTATTTATTTGTTTATGAAGTGGAGTCGCTCTGTCGCCCAGGCTGGAGTGCAGTGGCATGATCTCGCTCACTGCAAGCTCCGCCTCCCAGGTTCACGCCATTCTCCTGCCTCAGCCTCTTGAGTAGCTGGGACTACAGCTACTCGCCCCACCACCATGCCTGGCTACTATTTTGTATTTGTAGTAGAGACGGGGTTTCACCATGTTAGCCAGGATGGTGTCTGTCTCCTGATCTCGTGATGCGCCTGCCTTGGCCTCCCAAAGTGCTGGGAATACAGGCGTGAGCCACCGCGCCCGGCCAATATTCATATTTTTAAAAATCCAATCTCTCAATTTCAGATAAAGGCATGGAAAACTAGTTATTAATAGTTTCTTCCAAAATCTGTTTATTTTTGATATAGTATTTGAAATGAAAATAAAGGAAATAACTGTTCAATACTAGTTCTTTGTTTCTGCATTTAAATGAATGCAAAATAATGAAAATCAATGTGCTGCTACCAATATTTATGTACAAGACTCACCAGGTTCTTTCAGAAGTTCCAAGGTAGAGGTCCCGGGTTGTGAGTAAAGGTGGACAGGAAAAGGATAGAGTAATTCCAACATTCTGTTTCCAAAACATTAAGTTCGATCTTTAAGTGATTTAATAGTCTCTATTTTGTAATACAAATCTTCAACACTAAAGTTATAGAACTAAATGCTAATCATAGAAAACCACGTGTCTCTGGTCAACAGGACTACACCTGTTGTTCCCTCAGTGCCTTGCAGAGTAAATATTATTAAACAAAGACAAAATACTACCAAATTTTGCTGGTTCTGAGATGAATAACAAATAGGAATATTTGCTTTCCAAATGAGCCCAAACTAGCAAAAATCAGGAAAATGAACAAGCATCATATCTATCTATTTCTTCAGTGTTTTACAAGAGATTTTTAAGTAGCATGTTTTCCTAACATGATTTGGAGAGCTTCAATCCCAACAGCTGAATAAAGTCAAGTACCACATGGAAACTTTGGAAAATGTGAATAAGCAAAAAGAAAGAAAATAAAAATCTCCCCTAATCTTATTACCCTGATATTTTAGTAATAACTGCAAACCCTTCAATGCTTCCTGTAGGCCAGCATTTAAGGCACTATTCTAATCCTTTTTATATGTTTTATCTGATTTATTCTTCAAAAAAAGCATGTAGGTACTTACTATTATGATACTCATTGTATAAATTAAACTAAGACATTTAGGGGTTACATAGTATACAGTTCAGATTATTCCAGCTAGAAATGGGTGGGGTCACGATTCAAATTCAGGCAGCGGGACTTCAGGAACCATATTACTATTTTATACTGATTCCATTTGACATGATTAGCATGTGGAATATATCTCATACCTTTTCTATGTTTAAATGTACATAAATGCACACAAAATTTTAAACTATTATTTTGCACCTAATATATCATGGAGCTCTTTCTTTAAAAATGTACAAAGGTGCACATTGTTATTTTGACCCATTACATAGAATTCCATGTTATTTTGGCCCGTTACATAGAAATTCATTGTATAGATTTTAACATACTGATCGCTTATTTACCAGTTTTCTTCTATGGGATATATTTGTTGGTTTTGCTTTTGTGTTGTTTATAAACAAGGATGAAAATCTTTGAACATTCATATTTGTTCAACTGTCCAATTATTTTCTTGTGTTACTATAAATGCCTAGAAATTAAAATGTTGGTTCAAAAGTTATATACATCTTACATAAATTTCTAGAATTTTAAAACATTTACCCAGAAAGAAGCATGGTCTATGAAGGAGGAGACTCTTCAGAGATTTACATTTTGCACATAGTAGGCACTCAATAGATAGTAAAGAAATAACTAAGGATAGGATCTATTAATTTAACTGTCACTCATGTGGTCATGCCCATGGAGTTGGCCAAAGGACTGAGGTATGCCTTAAGTTGTATCAAGAGAAATTAGAGAGACGTGAGTATGCAGTCAGTTTTATAAAATTCCATTTGAAATTCTAGAACGTTTTTATGTATCACCAAGAATGGGGTCAAATTCCATTGATCAGGCATAATTTTCTTTGCTTTCTAATATCTGGTCCATGGATAAGTGTTATTTAATTTCCAAGTTAGAACTAATTATTTTCAAGTATTCCCTACTAATGGAAGATTCTAACGGAAGGAGACCATTCAACCACTGAAGCAAAATATTTCACAGACATTAAGATGAAATGGCAGTTGCTTCACACAAATGTGAAATGCCATGAGGGATTCTATCATTATTTTGTAATACCCTCATTATGTTATTAAATTGATCAGAATAACCTAAACATGAATTGTCATGTAACACAGGAAACTCACTGATCACAAAACTAGGTGAAGAAGGCCAGGCTCACTTGCCTGAATTACAGAACGCATTTACTGAAATGCAGTCGTCATACCTTCAAATGCACCAAATAATATCAAGTAAAAATTAGCACTAGTAAATAAGTGATTCATAAATGAATTTTACTGATGGGAAATTAAAATTTGGGATGAACCCATATTTATCATCATCATAAAGGATATTTTAACGTAGGACAATCTTTGAATTTAGAATTCAAAGGCACATTGAAGAACTTTACTTTCTTAAATTTATATTGAAATTGTAAAAGTATTCAATTGTGTTTTCCCACCACAGTTCAAAAATAGACAAGTTTAGAAGAGGGAAGAAATCATATATTTAAAAGATTTGATCATATTCATGTTTTGCTCAAGGAAATTTCTTTTGTTGGGCCAATATTTCAATAGTCATCCCAAAAATATTATAGTCATCTTAGCGATCAGTATTTTTCAAGGCATCTTCAGGATAATTATAAGTTGTTTATATACAACTTTTCTCACAGGGGTCTATTTAACTTGAACAAAAACCTTTTGGGAGTTTCATGAAGAGCTGGGTCATTCATACTAATTAGTCCTAGAGTCTGTCCCTGCATTGCTAACAATCTCATACCTAATTTCCCAACTGATTATAATATATTTTCTTCTGCTTATATTCTTATTGCTGTTTCCTTGTCTTCATTATGTGGTGAACTAGATTTCAAAAAAAATTTTGGTCTAGTGACATTCTATTTGTCTAGTTAAGCTCAGGTTTCCAAAAATCCTTAGTCACCACATACCAAAACACTTATTTGTCTTTTCCCTGGCATTCCCATCACACTTCTAACATTAATGAAATGAAGCTAACTGTTAAAGTAGGAAACAAGTTACCACCATCAGCTAGCTATAAATAAAGACAAGACAGCCCAGGTGTATTGAAGTTCAGGCTTTATATGCCCTGGGCTGTCATTGGAAGTACATGCACTTGCTCTTAATTTCAAAGGATGTTGATCCTCCTCATTAGGCAGGACATGTTTTGATTAAAAATGGGAAGTTAGGGTGTCAAGGGACCTTTATCTTCTACCAGTTGCAGAAGAAACAATTCTTCGGGAAATGATAAACTCTCTTGAGAAAGACGTTATACTGAAAGATATTATACCTGATCAGATTTATTAATAAGTGCTTCGCTAGTCCCTAAAACATGACTATTCTGCCATGGCTTACCAGCCTCATCTAAAGATACTGAAAATGATTTTCAAATCAGTTAACCTTTTCAGTTAGTAAAAGCTGACTTGAAATTCTAAACAATTTGGCTAAATTGCTATATTGATTACTCTTTTAGGAGCTACCAATTTGCTAGACCAATTTGGATCTTAAGTTAAAATGGGTAATTCAAAGGCAGAAAAGAAATTTATAAAAACTTGTAAGTTTCCAATATAATAATTTCTTTTCCTTTGAAATTAATATCTTCCCTTATCATGGGTATAACCAAACCTTTAGTATTAAGGCTGTGTATATATTTCACTCTTTCAAATTTGAGTACTGTATTACACTTAAGCCAAGAAAGTGGTTACCCTGAGCATGGATCTTCTAGTGTTAAACACAACTTAAATGTTGGAAGACCCACAAAGTTCTTCATAGCCTTGCCAGCATTTCCTCAACTAACTTATAGCTGTGCCAATCACCCCAAATTTCTGACCATGTTATAATATCAATGAATTATTGTGAAACAAGCTACTGAAAAATACATTTAGCAGAGAAGTATTTACTGTCTGTAAGTACAAATGTTCTTACAAAATATGTGCTGAAGAGCTTAGAGGTTCTGTCTGTAGCTTCAGGGCCAACTATTGTGTATGTAATTTAAAGTTATCTTGAAGACGTTGATGCTATTTCATGCAATTCAGAAAAGGAACTGACCCATCTTCAGACAGTTTTGGAAAGCAGAGGCAATGCTTAGAATTCCTGTGTTCAAACTATGTTCTGTAGAACCAGCCTCACCTTCTGTTAGAAAAGACTAACCTTTAATTATTAGATTTAGAAAGGAAAATTATAACTTACTCTGCTCCATAATTGCTGCAGATGAGTTATTAAAATTCTAAACTTATGTAATATTATCATAAAATATGGCATTTTTTTCTCAGGAAAGCCACAAATTGGATTCAAGCTTATACACTATAAAACCCAGATGGTTTACTTAACTACTCAGACATCCTCCAGTTCAAAAGTTAATTGAACTGAAAACAAAAATTTTGATAATTGATATGCTTTGAGGAACTCAAGCAGAACAATAAATTAGCTTCATGTATGGGGCGTTAATAGATAAACTTGAGAGACCATGACAATTGGTCAGGGAATACTGGCAAAGTAGAAGAAAATACATATTTTCTATAGTTTAACTAATTATACATTACCTGGACTCCTCAAACTGCTGTTGCTTTGCTGTCTCCATTTTTTTACTCACTGGTTCAATAATAGTCATGATTTTATCCAATTTAACTTGTCCTGAAATTTTGTTAAAGTTTTAATTGCATACTATTAGTTTTCAAGTTGTAAAGGCATTTTTTGAATTCAGTTGCAAATCACAGATTTTTAATAACAAGAGCTATAATCTTTTAAAATGTTACTAACACAGAGATACTAAAAAACACAGTTGAGTAGTTTTCTTCACTCCATGCTACTCAGATGCTTTGCAATTACTAAACTTTAGGACCGAAAATTATAGTGCAAATGAACTACATATATCAGAAAGAAGACTGCTCTCAGAGAAATGGCTGCAACAGCATAGCATATACCAATGAATACAAACAGCCTCATTTGTACATATCAGTATTATTATAATCATTATCATCACAAAGCTTAGTTCTTACAGAAGGGGCTGCCATTTTAAAATAATTTGGCAAATCATTAGTTCCTATAAATAGGAACACAAAGTGCTCCAAAAATCTCATTATTTGATAGAGTAAGACTAAAGTCCACAAAAGGCAAAGGTTCTACTTTTTTAAAAATCTAATTCTTCAAGTGTAAAGAGAAATTTACATAAGTATTTTTAAAATACCCATTACTTTCTATTGTGCACAGATAATGGGACAAACATACAGTTTGAAATATTACAACAAAAACATTATCAGGTAACTATTGAGCACCTTCCAGCTACTAGCTCAGATATATTATTAATAAAAGATACACAGAACACATGAGAGAAAACCCTCTGCTTTAGAAAATTATAGGCTAGTTGGATCTCAATGTCAACAAAAAGAAGAGCATACTAGACTGAATTATGTAACGTATATTCAAAATGTACATTCAGAGAACATAAAATTTTCGTAGAAATGGAAAACAGAATATTAACATTGATTAACTATAGTCGGCCTTCAGTATTCCCGGGTTCTGCATCTGCAGATTCAACCAACCACAGATTGACAATATTCAGAAAAAAAAAAAACATTTAAAAATACATTACAACAAAAATAATATATATTTAAAAGCAATATAGTATGAAAGCTATTTGCATTGAGTTTGCATACCATTTGGTATTATAAGTAATCTAGAGATTGTTTAAGAAGAAATTGATGCCAATCATTTTGACACTATTCCACAAGAATAGTGTGGAATATCCCTGATGAACATAGATGCTAAAATCCTTAACAAAATACTAGCTAACTGAATCCAACAACATTTATAAAAGATAATCCACCATGATCAAGTGGGTTTCATACCAGGGGTGCAGGGATGGTTTAACATATGCAAGTCAATAAATGTGATACACCACATAAACAGAATTAAAAACAAAAATCACATGATCATCTCAATAAATGCAGAAAAAGCATTTGATGAAATCCAGCACCTCTTTATGATTAAAACTCCCAGCAAAAGCTGCATACAAGGGACATACTTCAATGTAATAAAGGCCATCTATGACAAACCCACAGCCAACATAATACTGAATGGGGAAAAGTTGAAAGCATTCCCTCTGAGAACAAGAACAAGACAAGAATGTCCACTCTTACCATTTCTCTTCAGCATAATACTGGAAGCACTAGCCAGAGCAATCAGACAAGAGAAAGAAATAAAGAGCATCCAAATCTCTAAAGAGGAAGTCAAACTGTCACTGTTTGCTGAAGATATGATCATTTACCTTGAAAAATCTAAAGACTCCTCCAGAAAGTTCCTAGAACTGATAAAAAAAATCAGCAAAGTTTCCGGATACAAGATTAATGTACACAAACCAGTAGCTCTTCCATACACCAACAGCGCCCAAGCAGAAAATCAAATAAAAAACTCAACCCCTTTGACAACAGCTGCAAACAAAAAATAAAATACTTAGGAATATACCTAACCAAGGAGGCAAAAGACCTCTAAAAGGAAAACTACAAAACACTGCTGAAAGAAATCATGGATGACACAAAAAAATGGAAACACATGCCATGCTCATGGATGGGTAGAATCAGTATTGTGAAAATGACCATAATGCCAAAAGCAATCTACAAATTCAACACAATCCCCACCAAAATACCACCATCATCTTTCACAGAATTTCTTAAAAATCAATTCTAAACTTCATAGGAAACCAAAAAGAGCCCACATAACCAAAGCAAGACTAAGCAAAAAGAACAAATCTGGAGGCATCAGACTACTTGATTTCAAACTATACTGTAAGGCCATAGTTACCAAAACAGCATGATACTGGTATAAAAATGGCACATAAACCAGTGGAAGAGAAGAGAGAACCCAGAAATAAAACCTAATATTGAAAGCCAACTGATCTTCAACAAAGTAAACAAAAACAAAGCAGGGAAAGGATACCCTTTTCAACAAATGGTGCTGGGATAATTGGCTAGACACATGTAGGAGAATAAAACCAGATCCTCATCTTTCACCTCATACAAAAATAAACTCAAGATGGATTAAGGGCTTAAATCTAAGACTTGAAACTATAAAAATTCTAGAAGACACCATTGGAAAAACCCTTCTAGACATTGGCTTAGGCAAGGATTTCATGACCAAGAACCCAAAAGCAAATGCAATAAAAACAAAGGACACATGCACACATATGTTTATTGTGGCACTGTTCACAATAGCAAAGACTTGGAACCAACCCAAATGCCCATGTGGTACATATACACCATGGAATACTATGCAGCCAGAAAAAGGAATGAGTTCATGCCCTTTGTAGGGCCATGGATGAAGCTGGAAACCATCATTTGCAGCAAATTAGCACAGGAACAGAAAACCAAACACTGCATGTTCTCACTCATAAGTGCGAGTTGAACAGTAAGAACACATGGACACAGGGAGTGGAACATCACACACCGGGGCCTGTCGGGGGTGGGATAACATTAGGAGAAATACCTAACGTAGATGACAGGTTGACGGGTGCAGCAAACCACCATGGCACATGTGTAACAAACCTGCACATTCTGCACATGTACCCCAGAACTTAAAGTATAAAAACAAAAATTAAGAAAAGATAAATATTTGGGATTTAATTAAATAACTTTTGCACAGCAAAAGGAACAGTCAGCAGAGTAAACAGACAACCCACAGAGTGGGAGAAAATCTTCACAATCTATGCATCTGACAAAGGACTAATATCCAGAATCTGCAACAAACTCAAACAAATCAATAAGAAAAAACACAAAATCCCATTAAAAAGTGGGCTAAGGAACTGAATAGATAGTTATCAAAAGAAGATATACAAATGCCCAACAAACATATGAAAAAATGCTCAACATCACTAATAATCAGGGAAATGTAAATCAAAGCCACAATGTGATACCACCTTAACTCCTGCAAGAATAGCCATAATCAAAAAATTAAAAACAGTTGATGCTGGCGTGGATGCAGCAATCAGGGAACACTTCTACACTGCTGGTGGGAATGTAAACTAGTACAGTCAGTATGGGAAAACAGTGTGCGGATTCCTTCAAGAACTAAAAGTAGAACTACTGTTTGATTCAGCAATCCCACTACTGGGTATCAACCCAAAGGAAAAGAAGTCATCATACGAAAAAGATACTTGTACATGCATGTTTATAGCAGCACAATTTGCAATTGCAAAATCATGGAGCCAACCCAATGCATATCAATCAACAAGTGGATAAAGAAACTGTAGTATATATATATACAATGGAATACTACTCAGCCATAAAAAGAAATGAATTAATGGCATTTGCAGCAACCTGGATGAGATTGGAGACTTATTCTAAATGAAGTAACTCAGGAATGGAAAACCAAACATCAGATGTTCTCACTGATATGTGGGAGCTCAGACATGAGGATGCAAAGGCATAAGAATGATACAATGAACTTTGGGGACTTGGGGGGAAAGGTGGGAGGAGGGTGAAGGATAAAAGACTACAAATAGGGTGCAGTGTATACTGCTCAGGTGATGGGTGCACCAAAATCTCACAAATCACCACTAAAGAACTTAACATGTAACCAAATACCACCAGTACCCCAATAACCTATAGAAAAAGTAAATAAATTTTAAAAAGTAAAATATATGGGAAGATGTGCATAGGTTATGTGCAAATATATACTACATATCTTATCAGGGACTTGGGCATTCTTGGATCTTTGAATGATGGAGGTAGGGGAAGTCCTGGAACCAGTTCACCAAGGATACTGAGCAAAGGCTGTATTTATAAGGTACCAGAAGTATTGGTTAGCATTCCCTGTGAATTATCTCATGTAAGTTTCAACAGTTTTATTCTGTTTTTGTTTTTGTTTTTGTAAAGTACTGTGATTAGTCCGTTTACTCGGAGAAGCAACTTTCTCAAGATCCTTTAACTTGGAAGGTACAGAGCCAGGACTCCATTCTTTTTCACTGTGCTCTACACTGCCCCCTAGAACTTGTGGGTCTTCAGGGGATTCATCAGTAAAAGTGGGTAATTTCTGCCTTGTTTACTTCAGAAGGTAACAATAAAGCTCAGAGGACACACTTTATATAAAGACACGTCGTATGTTAACCGATATCATATTAAGGTGAAGGAGAATTTTTGAGTCTTAAAAATAGAAACATTAAAATACGTGCCATATGCCAAGTGCGCTAATTGCTATATATGGATTATCATGTTCTATTCTTAGAGCCATCCCAAAGATTAAGTACTATTACTATCTCCATTTTGCAGATGAGGATATGGAAATAGAGGTGTGATTATTTTGCCCAAGATTAGACCATTAGCAAAAGGTAGAGATGATATTCAAACCCAGGCAGATAGCCTCTGGAACCTGAATTCTTAATCACTCTGATGCTCAATCTGCCTGTTTGTTTATTGTACTTATTTATAGAATATTTACTTAGTAAAAATTGCTATGCTGACTCCTGGGAGGGGAGCAGTGTAGAATATAATCATTAATAAAGCATTATTGCTACCCTCAATGGACAGTATAACAGTGAAAATCACTGCAGAAAAGTGAAGGAGAAAAAGGATGGGGCAAAGGTGATGGGACGTGCAATCTGGAGATATAAAGAGTGAATTTTACAGCAATGGTAAAGAAATTAACCTTGCAATGAAAGAAAATCATAGAAGCTAAAGAAAGCAATAGGATTTAGTGAAATTTTTGTTGTTGTTTTGTTTTTCAAGGCAGGAGGTTTTCAAGTCAATAGGAAAGAAGCCAATATAGATCAAGAGATTACAGACGCTTACATTTGAACACACTTGGAATTGAATACATGACCAGGGAACAGGTTCACTGCATACCTAGGAAGGATGTGATGAAGTTCACAAGTGAAGGTATTATTTAAGGATAATATTATTTTGAAAGCAACATTATGAAAATAAATTTTCACTAATGAGGAATTCATATTTGTAAAATACACATATATGCATAAAACACACATATATGTGTATCTTGATTTATTTATTTGCAAAAGCACAGGAAAGATATGGAAGAATGCATACTACAGCAGAGACAATTAGTACTCACCAAATTATCCATGTGCTTCCCTGTATTTCCCATATCCCTTTACAATTACTTTGATGACATGTGATTAAACTCTGACCAATGAGATGTGAGCACATTAGGTGTGAGCCACTACCAGACCTGGGCCTTAAATTTCTCCAGCCCACTGTTTCCCTGC
>NW_012101321.1:3556166-3560720 GCF_000951045.1 Mandrillus leucophaeus | reverse complement strand
CAATTGTTTGAAATTTGTTGACTCCTACTTTATATACCCTTGTGTAGTCAATTTTCATAATGCCCCATATTTGTCTGAAAATAATGTATATTCTTTAATTCTTAGGAGTAATGTCTTATATCTACCTGATAAATCGATTTGTTAATTTAGTTGTTCTCCATTTTGCTAGTCATTTCAAGACTCCGCACGAAGGATATTCTCTAATCTATCTTAACACTGAAACGATTTTCAGCGCTCATTGTTTGGTTGGCCCACCATCCCTTTACTAATCTGTAAACTCTCTGATCAGGTGGACTGGGACTTATTTCCCTTGAATCCTCAGCACTTCCTTATAGTACCCAGCACATTCAACAAACATTTGTTATAAGAATCAATAAATAAAACATGTAATACCTCTTACTCAGTTACATAGATTTTTCAGTATCATTTTTATGTTTGCCAGTGTCATGGATTAATTTCTTTCCATTACTTTCTCGGACACCATAGATACTATATACATACTTGCTTCCACTAATTCCCACTGCTCTCCTGACCTTCATAAAGAATCCCTATTTCTCCCCTTCCTTCCACACACACACACACAAAAAAAACCAGCATCTCTATTTCAGGTTTTATTTCCTCTCTATTGGAAACTAGTTTTCTAGAATTTAAAGCTCAAACAAATTGGAAATTCAGTGTCAGAAAAGGGAGTGTGTTCCTCATCACAGATATTTGTTAGCAGAAAATTTCAGAACATTGTAGAGGGGATTTTATGTTGTGAAAATAGTCGGGCTAGAAGAGCTTTAAGGTCTCTTCTACACAAAGACTTACCACTATGAAAGTGCTTCAGGTCGGTAAAATGGTTTTCATTCAAACAATGAGAGATTTTATATTTTGTACACCGAATAATTATAAAATGATTTTCTTACCTTTCTCTCTTTTTAAGATCCACTATTTAAATTTTATTTAATTTCATATGAATTATAACGAAACTTAAAAATTTTTAAGTTTCAAATTTATAGACAGATTCATTAGTCAAGAATGACAGATTGCAATTTACTGACATTTCACATTCTAGTGTGTGGGCTGGGTAGATGTCATATAATTTTCTACTGTTGGAATTTCAAGCACATGTGTGTTATATAGAATGCCAATTGCTCACTAGACTGTGAACTCTGACGGTTTCTTGAGGATAGACATTGTGTTTTTATGCATCCATCCATTTATTCAATCATTCATTCAACAAATATTTACTGAATACCTACAATGTGACAGGCAGTCTGCTAGGCACTAGGAATGCAAAAAAGAACCCGGAGATTATGAAGTCAACATTCTTAGGAATGAAATTAACTACAAATAATTACATAATTCCCAATACAGTGCTATGAAACTTTATTTTCATTATCTCATGAATTTAAAACAAGGAATGAAATGCACCCTTCAGCTTTTGGAATTGGGAGGTCATTGGACAATTTAATGGAAGTAGAAGAAAGATTTCTTTGGGTCGAAGGAATAATGTTATTGGAGGTAATAAATGTAGACTCCTTTTTCGAGAGGTATGTGGTTTGAAGAAACAGACAGCAATGAAATGATCACCACAGAAACAGAAGTTTGAGAAAGTAAATTATAGTGTCAATATATTTTTAATATGAGAGAAACTTTAGTATGCTTCTAGGTTATAGGAAAGGAGAGTATGGAGACATAAAAGAGGGCAAACAATATATAATAGATGAGATAAGTTCCTGACAGAAAAGGGAAAGAATGAGATAGAATTAATACCTGAAGAGGCATCTTCTAAAACTATAGACAAGATTTCAGGTGGCTATTAATAAGTTTCCAGTGAGTTCACCATGAAGACCTTTATTTTCTCTATGAAGTAGGAGGTAAGGTCATTTACTGAGGGAAGCAGGCAGAGATTTGATAAGGGTTGTGGAGGTTTGGGCTAAATAGTAACTGAGATGGGTAAAATAATTGAAAAAGGTCAAATGAAAGATTTTTAACTTAGATTACTACTTAATGCAGTCATAATCATAGCTAGCATTTGAAATGAAACACAAACCTTCTCTTCCTACTGTTCAGTTTCTCCACACTTCATAGCAACATGTTTAGACTGGTTGTCTACATATATTATTTGCTCTTTCTCACCCCATTTTTTTGTCCCTACACTCCCAATCTACCTGGTACAGTGGTTGCTCTGTGGAAACTGCTCTCATCAAAGGTACAATGACTTCCATGGTAGCACACCCAGTGAACAAGTATTTGTCAACTTTTTGCTGAGCCTTCACAGCAGCACTCAATGATAATGATGATTTTCTTTTATGAAAAGATTCCAACACTTTCTCCTAGAGTTCCTCCTATGATGCTGCTTCTCATTGTCAATCTCTTTTACTGACTCTCCCTCTTCTATCAGACCTCCAATGAATGAAGTGTCTTAAGTCTCTGTCTTAAGCCTTTTTGTTTATGTTAACTTCACTTATTCTTTAGGAAATTTCATCCAGTTCCATCCATGGCTTTAAATAATGTTCATATACCAAAGACTCCAAAACTTTATTCTCTAGCCCACATCTCTCCTCGAAATTTCAGACTTATGTATGCATTAATTAGTATCTCAAATATAATATATTTAATGGAACTCTTGATATCCTCTCTAAAAAAATTCTTTCTTATCTTTCTCATGTCAGTAAATGACACTATACAGCTACTTTTTCAAACCAGAAACTCATTATCTACCTCTCAGATTTGTCCATTTCTCTTCACTTTACCAAACACTACAATTGCCACAATAACACTGTATAACAAATGGAATCAAAACTCAGCAGTTTACAAGTTTAGATTTCTCTTGCTTATGGTCATTTGAATAAGCCAAAGCAGTTCTGCTTCCGGCTATGAGTCAGCTGGCTTAGACGGATCAGGCTAGATAGGTGCCACCACCTGGGGCATGGTCTTTTCTTGGTAGATCAAAAAGTGTAAGAGACATGATAAACTACTATGTACATTTTAAGTCATTGTCTGCATCATGCCTTCTCATATTCCATTAGCCAAAACAAGATAGGGTCCATCTCAAATTTAGTGAAGCAAGAAAATATACTCTAAACCAAGGTGGAGGCGGAAAGAAAAGGTGGAACAATAACCCAATCTAAGCCATCATTATCTCTTTCCTGGATTGAAAAATCACTTTCTCTGGTCTTCCCTCTGTCCTCTCTTTATTCCATCCTACAGAATAGAGGCCTGCATATCTTTTAAAAATGGAAATCTGATCACAACATTCCTCTTTAAATCATTCAATGACTTTCTACCACTCTTAAATAAATCAATTATTTGCCATTACCCACAGGGCCATACATTATCTAATTTATGCCTATCTCTTTCACCTGATTTCACATTACTATCATTTTATCTGCCATTACACTGCAGTCACAATGTTTCCCTTCAGGACCTTGAATAAGTCAAGGCCTGTTCCTCCTCAGGGCTGATTTGTACTAGCATTCAAGAGTTGATTGTTAATTATAAGGAATTTTGCAACCCAGATTAAATGTCTGGTAGCCTGAAATCAGCCAGGGTGAGAATATTTATACCCTGGAAGTCAGGAAATGCCATAAATCAGACTTTTGTCCCCTGCAGAACCAATTTACCAGCACACCACTGGTCCTTCTTGTCCTTCATATCTCAAATCAAATATATAAGTTCCTAACACAGGCATTCATGGCATTTGCATCTAAAATGTGTCCCCACAGTTAGTCTATTATATCATCCTATTTCCTTCATTATGATTATCATGTTTTGTCATATCTGTTTGCTCCTTAATTGCATTTTGCCTATCTACTCCCAGCAGAATGTAAGCTTCACTTATTCACAACTATATCATCAATGTCAAGAAGAATGCTTGGCATAAAATAGATGTTCAATAAATACTTATTGAATGAATGAATTTCCCCTGGTATGAGTTCTTTAAGAATGGAAACATTCTTATTCTCTAACTCACATATAGCATTATAAATCAGAAGCCCAATAAATATTAATTGGATAAATGAAATCATTTATTAGTGTGTTTACTAGGTACAGATATAATGAATTTCAGATTTGATGTAAGGAAGGGGAATAAAGACATCTGTGCTAGACAGACTGTCTGAATACTTTGGACTTCATTATATAGATTTTTTTCCTACCCTACCTTCAAGTAAATAATTATTGTCCTCAATTCAATAAGATCATTTAACTAATAAATTGTTACTGACTATTCCTTTTAGCCACGTGCTAGGGACCATGGAGGTTACAGGAAAAAAAAGGAAACATCATCTCCACTTAGCAAAGTTTATATCTCATAATCCCATAAGAGCAAAGTTTATATTTCATAATCCCATAATATTGTTCATAATATTGATTGAACAAATATCTTAGTGACTGGTCTAGCATATATTAGGCACCCAATAAATGTTTGCTGAATAAATGAATGAAACTCTGCCAAGAACTGCGGGCAGAGCTGAATTAAATGCTTAAGAATATAAACTTCTCAGCTGGGCGCAGTGGCTCAAGCCTGTAATCCCAGCACTTTGGGAGGCCGAGACGGGCGGATCA
>NW_012101321.1:3527665-3555871 GCF_000951045.1 Mandrillus leucophaeus | reverse complement strand
TCCAGGAGACAATTCTCCATGAATATTTTCACATAAAACATAACTATTTTCAGAAATCCAAAAACATGATAGTAATGAAAAGTAAGATGAAGTTTGCACAACTCTAATAAAGACAAGGTAATAAAAACCAATTAAGTGTATTTTATGCTAACATGTATTTCAGGAATTTAAATCTTATCCTCCAGGTAAATACATTGCATTAATTATGACATATAATTCAGAAAAGTGGTTAAGAGAGCAGACAGACTTAAGTAAGTATAAATTTGAACTTTTCAATTTATCACCGGTATGACCCTCAACAAGCTATATTGCATCTGAGCTCAGCTTTGTCCTTCGTAAAAAAGTATATGAGGATAACAGATTGCCATAAGGATTGTGTAAGTGATACATGCAAAGTCCTTAGCACAAGGCCTGGTACATAGTAAGTACTTAATAAAATTAGTGATCTTTATGATTATAAAGATATGAATTTTAATAACATGTTATTGATTATAGTCTATACAAGAGATGAGGCAGACATATAACATTATACAGTATAAGACTATAAGTGCCATAAGACAAAATGATATGAAAATATTATCTCAAATACGTAAACTTTTAGTAATAGCACAACATATTGAAAACAAAATGCAAAGTTATATTGTGCTTTATATTCCCATGACCAAAACTTCTCTATCAACAATTTTCTCCCATGTCAGTTATAAGATACAAAAGTGCTCATCCAGTCTTTGCCAAATTAGATAGTATACACTCTTCCCCAAAAAGGAAAATAATATCAGTTATCCACTAGTGAGAAAGGTGAATCTTTACCAAGTAAACACTACAGTCAGAGGCTTAGCAAAATTGCCCAGAAGAAATGTGTTTAGATTGATCTTCCCTGGGTTACCCTCTCCAACAATGACAGATATGGCTACAGTTCAATACCTTTACCAAATCTGAGCCTTTGCTCAGGCTTACTGGGCTCTAGTCCATCTGATGGAAAGATAGAGGCATATATCCCTAGTCAGCCAATCCTGATCTTCCCCCTAAAAAAAGTTAAAACAAGTGTCCAGGAGACAATTCTCCATGAATATTTTCACATATCTGTAGAGTCAGAGCTTTCTGAGCAAGGAATTCTGGCACCTGGGTTAAGAGGGGTTTGAGTGGGGGAAAAAAAAAAAAAAGCCATGGAAGTTAAAGACAGAGACCTTGAGGGAGATTTAGAGGCACCTCCCCTTGTGCCATTTATTTACTTACATTTCAAAGAACAATAGGCCTAGGGACCTTTAGTTCACCACCTGTCTCCAGATTGGGTGTGTCTGCATTTACAGAGCACTTGCTTTCCCTCCCCTTCTGTCTCTCCCTCTATCTCTTTCTCTTTCTTTTCCCTCTTGCTCCCTGCAGTGGAAGAGGGGCAAATGTGCCTAATGCCCCACTTAAGTTCTGAGATTCATAAATCCAGTGTTCCTTTTTTGTGGTACTAACTGCATTATTCATGTAGATAATATCTGCCCTCATTGTGTTGTCCCAAAGAGGACCGAGGCATGGGAAAACTGAGGCAAGATGCTCTGAATAATCACAGTCTGTCTGTGATGTAGAAATCCTGTGTTTCCTAGATAGATAGGCATACATATATGCATACATAAAACTTAATCTAAGCAGGTCTGACATACTCCTTTCCTTCACAAATAGCCCAAATGGAGCTTTGTTAAGAGCTGACTTCCAGAAGTTTAAACTATCTTTAGTCCATCAATTAATGTGGCCCCTTGTAATTGCTCTCCAAGCTTAAACACCTTTGCATTTTCACTCTCTTCTCTGGGCAGCTCCTGGTGTCCTCAAATGTAGCTCTATCAGGTCACACACATACACACATGTCCCCTGGCTCTCTCATCACTGTGAAAAGAAGGCTGTTCTTGGTACCTTTACGGCTTCGGCACTATTCTCTTTTAACTCACAGCTGGGTACCTACTGAGTACCTACTAAACCCTCTAACGCTAACTATCCTGTTGCAAATGTTTTTCAGGACAAAGATTTTTGAAAACAACTCATTAAAAAAACTTATTCTCTCAGGAGATGCACCAAACTGTAGAGTGTGATATACTTAAGTCAGGAGCATGGGCATTTGAGTCAGTAGACTCAGCTGCCTGACCGCTCGCCTTGGGAAAGTCACTTGGTCTCTCTGAACTTCCATTTCCTCTTTCTTAAAATTGGTGAGTGATACTTCTGAGCATTATAAATTAGATTGTGATGTATTAAATAAGCTATAAACAACTTATAGAAAGTACTGAGTATATAAGCACTCAAGAAATAGAGAGCAGTTACTATTGTTAATATTTTTATTGTGAAAAGCAAAAGACATATAAATTCATCAGCACCTGTTTTACCTGGCAGGACTCCTGAGTCCACTAAGGACATCATCAGGGATACTCTAGTAGAATTCATCTTTCTTTCCCATAGTGTTTGAACTGGAGAATATAAGAGACTTAGTCATAACCCCAAATCCCTCTTTACATGCTTCCCAAAAATGAGGCATACAAATATACAAACTGAGTCTCAGAAACAGGTAAATTTATAGGATCATGCTAACGTAGGCCCTCAATAATATTTTGAGAACTGAAAGAATTCATTCAACCCCAGCTGGAATACTGTCTGAGGAAACCTGAGGAGGGAGCAATCATCAGCGGCAGGTGACAGACAGAAATAAAAACCAAAGTAATGACCAAAACTAATTTTTTTCATGTGTTGGGGGGAAAACAAAAGCATTCATGGAGAAGCCTAAAACGCCAAAGTCCTTTCTTATAACCATTTAGTAACCTTGACATAGCAAGAGAATATTCATGTATCATTTTGTTCCTCACAGCATGGGACGAGAAGGTGTAATTACTAGGGCAGGGCCGCTAAACATAGAAAGTGGTAACTTTAAGGCATGAGAGAGTGTTTGAGAATACAGGTTGTTTTTATTTATTTGATTTTTGTAGCATTAATCATGTTGCATCTTGCAATGGTGTTGTCATTTCTTTTGCATGCACACACTGAATTACTGAGCAGTGCTATGCAATGTGTCTCACACGCTCTGGCACTTCCATTTCATACTTCACAGTTTTAGTGTCACTTTGAGGTTTGAAATGTTTCACAGTTATTTGCTATATGTGGGTGCCAAAAGAATCAGCCTATATCACTAAAAAAGATACTACAAGAATAGAAAATGGTTAGAGTCAGATGGGAATTTTTGTTTCATTAACATTCAGAACTTTATCAAGAATCAATTTACTTTTTATCAAAATCTGATTTATGTTTTACAGATGTATGGGTGAGTACCATTATTTTCTCACCATGCAGTTGTCATAAAGTTAAATATAAACTTCTTTTGATGTAGATAAGATTCTATAATTAGAAGGAAATTTAAAACACCATACATCTTTCTAGCCTCACAACTTGTCCATATGCTCTAACATAACAAGCCCAAGAGCCTCAATCCAGTCACTTGATCTAATCCAGTATAAATATTGAGTGAATTTTTATGTATGTATCTCAATGCATGTTTCAGCTTAATGTGTTAAAGTCAATCTATTTAAACAAAAATAGAATGACTTCTATCTGCCACAAATATAAAGTCATTACAACTGATAACACACTAAGTAAGATATTCACTGGCACTTACAAATAATGACAGGCATGTCACCATCAATTTTTGTAAAGCAATCACATACGTGATGACTTCCTCCATTCTCCCTCTATACACCACTGGTGACTCCCTCACTTCACACACACACACACACACACACACACCCATAGCACATTGGCATTTGACCACCTAAATACTACCTGCATTTTTTATTAACCTAATCTGCCCCACAGTCAATCAAAAATCAAATAAATAAATAAATGACAATAAACATGTTAAGACTCATAAAAATAAGCTTTTCACACAGGAGAATGGTCTTGAAGAAACACCTGACATAAATCAAGCACTCAGTAAAGATTCATCCTTTTCCTCTCCTTGTCTTTTCAACTTCACAAGACGCCTCCTCAAGTTCAAATGTCTGGTTTGTTTCAATACAAATAGAAACTGAGACCCACTGGTAAGCATGAAAGGAAAGCAAAAGAGAAATAAGAAAGTACAGATGGAAACTCATAGCAACATTTTTAGGCATGCTCTGAATAAGATTTTAGTATCTGAAACTATTTTCCTTAGACAATTTAAAAGAATTTTTCCATCTTAGGAAGAGGGAATTTATACTTACAATTTTAGCTATCTGAAAGATTCCAACTAATTACTGGAAAGTAAGAGAGTAAGTTTTTTATCTGAGGGATCCTGCTCTTAACAGAGAAACAAATAATGACTAATTATGCTAACATGTTGACAGCGCTGGTAAAGGTTCAAAAGGCCTACTTGAGTTTCAAATATTCTGACAAGAAATCAGAGTAATTCTGAAAATGTGCGTGTGGAGACAGCCAACCTGCCACAAAATGCATGTAAGAAAAGCTGATCAAGACAGTATACTAACATAGCCTGCTCTATGTTCTCAACTTAATCCAAATGCTAACTTGACAAGGCCACACCACAAATGCAAAACTGTCTTTATTATATTTTACATTTGCAACTTTCTCTTTAAACGCATACACACTTAAATGTTTAGCAACCACAGGTAATTCATACAACTTCTTTAGTACAAGGATAAAAGTACACTACTAGAAAGCAGAGACATTCTGCTCTAGATTTACAATAGCCCCAAGGTACTAAAACTATATCAAATGGGTTTATGGAATTAACAAAAAAGTTCTTAAAATAAATTAATTCTAATTCCTGTTAACATTAAAATTAGTACTTCCAGTGGCATGTTTAGGAGTAGATTGTTTGGAGGAGGGCTAGGAAGAATGGATAAAAAATACACACAAAATTTCATAACTATCATAACTTGCAAAAAAATGGTTGGGAAGTGTTGGTACAGACAGTAGGCCAACATCTTTAACTATGGTCTCTATAGAGACCAATAGGGCTTTCAGGCAACTCTGTTTACTTTTTATTTAGTAATGAATATGTTGCTCTTTGCATATCAAACATACTGTCAGACACTGCAGGGTTAACAAAAGCTATAAAATATATAATATACATGGTCTGAGCCATCAATAAAATTAGAGAATAGTATCTTACACAGAATAAGAATTTATTTTAACGATATGTATAAAGCAATAATTCAGAATATTCTTGTGACTATCAAAGGGAAAATGATTACTACTAAAAGGATAAATGAACTAATGGTCAAATATTGAGTAGCTGAGACAGTTTCTCCAAAAACTGTTAGACTAGGAAAGACAGTGATAATTAATAAGGTTCTAACATTCTCTAGAACCCCTTCACTATTTCATATCTCATACTCACTACTCCCTACACTAAGAATTCCTTTCACTTATACAAGCACAGGAGTGATATATTCCAAATGTATGATCTTTGTGAAAAGTGTGAAAAGTTGGAGCAGGAGCCTCCAATTTTCTAATCTTTTTTGCACACTGCTATCACTAAAAGAAATTTTCAGCAGCTACCCCAATATATGTAAAGTTATTTACCTTATTGCTTATCTTAACATTATTTATCTTATTACAAACTATATTCCTATTTGAATTTATTAACATATCACATACACTATAAAACTAACACTGAAATACACATTATATTCAGAAGATATAGAAAAAAATATAAATAGAAGCTTCTTCCTACACAGTCATGTATCATCTTGCTCAACCCTTGGAATAAACACTCCCCATATGATACCAATGGGTTAGAACAGGGATTGGCAAACCATGGTCAGGGCCTAATCAAGTCCATCACTTATTTTTGCAAATAAAGATTTATTGGCACACAGCCAACCAACTTGTTTACCAATTGCTTCTGGCTGCTTCCTTGCCACAAAGATGCGAATAATTGTGACAGAGACCATATGGCCCACAAAGCCAAAAATATTTACTATCTCACCCTTTACAGAAAACGTTTTCTGACCCCTAGATTAGGATTAATTTCAAGGTACTTATGAAGGAAAAGGTCTCCAGAGTAATAAGGCCGAGCATATGAGATGGAAAAAAGAGAGGCAGAAGAGATAAATCTGCCAAGAATGCTAACAAACTTGCAAAGCAGGTGTGATGATTAATTTTATGTGTCAGCTTGATTGGGCTAAGGGATGCCCAGATAACTAGAAAACATTATTACTGTGTGTGTCTGTGAGGGTGTTTCCAGAAGATATTTACACTTGAATCAGTAGACTGAATCTTTATTCATGATTTTATTCATGAATCTTTATTATCCATCCTCATGAACATGGATAGGCAACTCCAGTCCATCAAGGAGTCAAATAAAGTAAAAAGGCAGGAGAAGGGCAAATTCTTTCTTCTGGAGTTGGAATGTTCATCTTCTTTTGGCCTTAGACATGAGAGCTGCCCTTAGACATTCTCAAGCATTTGGACTCTGACTCCAGAACTTACACCCCTGGTTCCAAGGCCTTCAGACTTGGACTTACAACACCAGCTTTGCTGGTTCTCTAGCTTGCAAACAGCATATGGTGGGACTTCTCAGCCTTCTTAATCACATGCTAATGATATAATTCCCATAATAAATCATATATATCTATATTTTACATATAGATACATATATATCCCCTACTGTTTCTTTTTCTCTGGAGAGCCCTAATACAATAGGCATAGGAGTGAAATTTTCTACCAGGATATAACTATTAGAGTAGGACTGATTATAGCATGACAGGGTACAAAAACAAAACTTCAATACCAGTAAAAAGAAAACATAAGTCAAAAGGCATAGAAAGCAATAGCTGTGGCATTATTTTTTTAACTGGTGTTTCTTATAACACCTCCATCAGAGGGTAGGTATCTCTCTCCATTCCAGCACAACTTCAGTTGGCATACCTTTTATGCCCATTTTACTACTTGCCATAAATGTCAAAATAGGCCCAAGGAGATATTTAAGATATCAACAGGCAAAAATTACAATTTAACATAAACAATGAATAGCAAAAATTACAATTCAGTATCTCTTTAGCACACATATACCTGCACACACGTAATTCCAGTTCTGGCACCTTCTAGTAAATATCATAGTATTCCTTTGGTCATGAAAGAGGGTTTTTAAAAATATGCTACTAAAAATAATTGTTGGCATATGGAGAGTTAAGGCCTTCAGTCACCAATAATTTCTGCTCTTTCTGAAGTTTTATTATATTTAAAATCAATGCCAAAGATTATAGCATTTAGTTATTCTCCTATATTAGTTTTGACTTCCACAACTGGGGAAGACAGAAATAAACAGAAATATTCTATATCTTTGTATGCCCCATGTTACTTGGTAATATACAGTACTCAATAAGTAATTATTAATTGGTTCTCCAGAAGTTATGTACAAAATACACTGCTACATGTCAAATCTAATTTTCCCATTGCTTTCATTGCAAACTAGGATATTCCTTTTTCAAAAAAGTTTCAATATGAAGTAGAAAAAACAGAGGACTAGGAGTATGCAAATCTAGTTCTAGTCACAACTGGTGTGACAAGCTAGCTTTGTGGACTTCAGAATGTCACTGAATCTTCTTTATTTCCATTTCAGCATAATGATGCGTTAGAGCAGCTGATAATTAATATCCCATTTAGCTCTGAAAGTCTATGTGCCAAAAATCATATTTAAGGATATAGAAAAATCTTTTAAAACCACACTATTCAGGTAAGGTGCTGCAAAATGGCAACAAGAAGGTCAAAGCCAGAGGCAGACATGGATTTGGGGGGCATGTGGTATTTAGGAAATGTTAAATCAGAATGTGTCTAGATGGCTCTGCTTTCTCTAGATTGCCATAGACTCCATTCCTTCCATTGATCACATCAGCTTTTTCACACATTGATGTTACCTGCTCATCTTAGAAGAGCATTTGAGTTTTGAACTCATGACTTCCAAGGAATTATAATTCTGTCATTTTGATAGCTAGGTATTATCTTATATGTGTAAAACAGAAATCCTATTGTTACTAAACCAAACGAGAACATATAATGTGAAGGTACTAAGGTTCTACCAATATATTTTCATTCTTTTTCTTTCATGATGTAATGTAGTATAATGAAAAGAATGCTGAATTTTAGATACAAACAAAAAAAAAATGGGTTCTGGTCTTCTCTTTTCTACTAATAAGACCTATGACCTTGAGTGGAAATTCACTGAGGCTCTCTGGACCTATGTTTTTTATTCCTGAAATGAAAGTGAGATGGTTAAATTGTGAGTTTAATGTACATTTTATTTCTAAAATTCTACAGTTCTAAGATAACAGGCAATTTCATTGTTTTGAGCCTATTTCCTAGAACTTTGTGGAAGGTACAGGTCTTTAGAAATAAACAGATTTTTCTAAGCCAAAGGAAGAAAAGATGTAAGAACACAGTAGACTGACAGAATCAAAAGACAGCAATAGATGAACAAAAGGAGTGCTCATTTCCTGAAATGTAGAGAGCAATAAATAAAATAATGGAAAAGCTCTCACTAAAACATGGAGCCAACATGGCTTGAAAATTCTTTAGCAGTGAGGTAAACTGGCTAATGGTATTAGCATTAGGCTATCAACTAAGAATGCTATGTTACAGTGCCTGCCATGTCATTTATTTGTGATTTTAGCTTCTTATTCAAATACATTGAGCCTCAACTTCCTCATTTGCTAAAAACAGTGAATAATAATGCTCTGAAACTACAAATATATGTGTATAGTGGTTATACATGTTACTATAGACACGTTGTTTATAAGATATGAGTTCCTTAGTATTGGAAGAGGCTATCCACCATGGACCCAGAGCATCCCTGAAATCATACTGGTATGCCACGAATGTGAGGCTCCGGCCACTCTTTGCTCTCTATCCAGGCCTTTTCTCAGGGCAACCTTGAGGAATGAAGTAACATCTCTCCCTGGGACAAACAGCAAGCTTGCTCTAAAAGCAATAGACTCCCCAAGCTCACATCTCTCAGCTCTAACACAAATCTACTATGTGTGCAGCATCGACCTGAGCCCTCTGTGTAGCTCCCAGTGGACTTGGGGGGACCTGACATGGATGGAAAGCTCAGCCTACATGTTGTGCTGTAAGTAATAATGTCCTTGTCTCTGATGAGTCCTGACTGTGTCTTCTGCCTGTACCCATGAAACTGGCAGCACTAACTTTTTAGCTTATAAATATGGGGAAATTCCAGACCCTTCAGAGACCCTATGGAGAGGCTTAATAAATGCATGATTGTTAGATGAATGTAAATTAGTCTATTTCATTACCTTTTCTTGGTAGAATAATCACAGTCCTATATTTTAATCTAGAACCAGGAAGATTATTTGTGTGATGTTTTCAATCTTCCTTCTTCCAGTTCTCACAAATTGTCATCAGTTGCATAATTCACTGCACTATCATCAACATCCCACCCTGCCATCCACTCAACATTTCTGACAAATGCCAGTACTTACCACCTTTCTTCTTTATCCTCACAAAGTCAGAACGTTTCCCACGTTCAAAGCTAAAGTCTTACAGCTTCACTACTAAGGTTCTTCTGATCCTAAGCTAATCCCAGATCTGCTACACTAATTGTAAAACAAGTTATTGTAATGTTTTCCAGCACTGAAATCTAAAATATTTTCTTCTAGTGGAAACTTTCCAAGTTATACTTCTATCCCTAATTGCACTTGAAATTGCTACCAAAAAAAAAAAAGCCGAAAAGACTGTAAAATTGCTTAGGATCATAGACAGGAACTTGAAGATTTAAGTGCCACCTCTACACTATTTTGTCAGAATGTAAATATAATTGCAGGTGCTTAGAAAAAAAAAAGACAAGCATACCAATAAAAATCTTACATGCTGAATGCTAGGAGAGCAATAACACTTCTATTATAAACCATTTTATGTGATAATTGCCTTTTGAGAAATAAGGATAAAGATATTATCACTAACAGAAAGGCTTTAAAGAAATGCAAATTCCTGATTAGGATCATTTTCCAGTGAAGTAAACAGCTTTTTGTACATGATTATTTCTCACCAGATCTTAGCTTTCCTCACACTGTATACTACTGTTTGTTTTAGGTAATATATCTCAAACATCTTGACATACTTTCTCACCTTGCATTAGGAGTCATATTTTTTCTATGCCTAAAACTAAGTCTACATGAAAGGACAAAGGATGCTTGCCAAACTATAATATGTTGTTTGTCCTCAAATGAATTTGGCACTCTTTTTACTGTTTATCTACATAAACTTGCCAATGGTATTAACAACCAGACAGAACAGGAATCCGACTCATTTGCAGCCAATCACAAAGCTCTAGGCTGTAAAGCTGACCAGTTTTGTAACTCATTGCAGAATCAGAAATCAAGGTGAAATAGAGGATAGAAACTGGCCCCAATGCTAATTAAAACACTTCTGCAGAAAGTCCTATTTCCCAGTATATCTGATGCCAAAAACATGCGTCACAGTTGTTTTGTAGCAGTTTATTAAGTAGTTAAGGTTTTATTAACTCTTTAAAGCCATAAGAAACACTAAACTCTAAAACCACATAATGTACTTGGGTATCAACGTAGCTTGAACATGGTCACATAAAACTAGAACATTACCTTTCAGATAAATTCCAGGTAAATGTATCATACTTAGCATTAGATTCTCTACCAAATGAAAGTAAGGTTTAAATACGAACTGTCGGCTGAAAAGAAATAAAGGAAGACAGAACATGCAACCCACCTGTATTTCACAAAAAATTCTCTTTTTACAAAAGCACTTTGCGCCTGCTTTACCCTGATATAGTATCATCTGCTTTTCTGTATGAGCATATATACTCTTATGAGTCTTTCAAGGAGTCATCACTAATGTGTCTGGTATTTTATAGTTTATATTATGTTTTCACACAAAAATCTCGTTTGATCCTCACAGCAATATAGGCAGCAGTTATTTTTATCATCACCACGTACAACATAGGAAATGGAGGATCCAGTATATTAAATAATTTGGCCAGGATATTTCAGCAGGAGAACCAGACCTTGGTGTTTGATCTTTGGTCCCTAAATCCCAGATTCTTTCTAAGTAGATGCAGTGATTTTATTAAGTGTGGCACATTTAACTAGACTCCCATTACCATCCATGAACAAATCATCATTCTGGACTATGTTCACAGCATGGATGCACAAATGCAAAGTCTTGTTACTCATCCTCTCCAGTCACAGAAGCTGCTCCTGTAAGGAGCGCAAATATTTTCTCCTGGAAGGAATGTTTATTTCAGGGCAACTAACACAGGAACAAGTCTAGGAAGATATAAAAATCACTACAGGTTCAAGAAAGTGAAGCTTGCAGGCCAACCAAAAAAGGAGTGTAACCTCTTATTACAGTGAAAATCAACTCTTTGAGAGTAACATTCTATTTTCAAGGGAAAGAGGGATCCAAATTTAATGTCTGGACTATTAAATTATCTGTAGGAAATAAATGACTAGAAAAGTTATACACTCATTTGATTTTATTGCTGATGTCATAAAACTCTTTCTAAAAGTAATTGTGCCCTATAAGTAAATAGAACCAGTTGTAAAAGGCAGCTCTGAGTAAATTAGGGTTCTAAGTATTATCTTCTTTCTTAAATAAGGCAAAAACACTGTGTACAAATTAAAATCAGGCTTCACTTAAAAGCCAGGCAAAGAAATGCCTTGCAAGGTGTAAACCCAAGGACCAACATTGGGTCCTAGAATTCTAAATGTATAGTGTCTATTCATTTCTAACTATTCACAGAACAATTTTATCTAAGAAACTGTCTAGGAGCTCCAAAACAAACTTTATGACCATTTTGGACAATTCATCATTGTTGACCCAGCAAAGTAATCATGCCCTCACCTTCTTTATAGAAACAGGCAATCCATGCCCATATTCTTGCTGCTCCTCCCATTCAAGGAAAGCATCTGTGCTCCCATTAATAAATGTGGTATTGTTAGAAAGACTCTCCAGGTAGACATAGGAACAGTCACTATTTTCTCAATAAAAAAGTGATTGTCAAAGCTCATCCCAAAGCTAATATTCTAACCTTTAAAATATCTGTACAACACTAGCTCTCTATTTATTTTTACTAGCAAAAATATATTTGTTTCCTGGGATTTCTTGAGCTCTCCAATCGACAGCACAATATACCTCTCAGATGCCATTTCTTTTCTGGTGAAGTTTCTGAAATTCATCAGGTCTTTGTAGCTTTGGTCAGACAGGAGAGTGGAGGCAGTAGCAGTAGTCCAATATTTCACTACTGACCCATACAAGAAATCAGAGCTGAACTACCTAGCCATAACCACTCTCCGGCATTTTTTGTCTTCATCCATAGGATGCCTCTGTGAGGACCTACTGAAAATGACACAGACACTTGGAGACATCTTTGGAAGAAGCAGGAAAGTACTCAATTGCTATAGGATATAACTGACAATAGGACAGTTTATTTTCTAAGAATAATGTTGGGCACTTTAAACACGACCTTTCTTCTGAAAGCTCATACTTCTTATGAAAATAAAATAGTTTTTCCAAGCAGCTAAGACTATATCAGTTTTATAAGGCATACTGAGATGCTAAGAAGAAAAGCACCTTGCTCAAGGTTATACAATAATTTGGAAAAAGATTAAGAGTCACTTCCATACTCCCAAGGCACTTGAGAGACCCTCATTCCTCCAAGTACCCCAATTACTCAAGAAAGAGGATATAGCACACTGTATGAATTAAATGAGTGAAAGCTTTAGATTCAGAAAGACTAAATTCAGATTCAAATCCTGGTTCTGCCATTTACTATTGGTGACAATTTCAGCATGTCTCTGAGCCTGAGTTTTCCTGTCTGTAAAATCCAACTAAGAATGTGCAAATCTTGCAAGACTTTGATAATACATGGCTTAATATACTGACTGATAATTAGGAGATAATACAAGCCAACTTTTTTTTAGCTGCTCTGTCCTATTCTCTATTAATTGGCTTTCAATAAAGCAGTGGAAGCATTTTTGGATTTTTAAAACCAAAAACTAATTTGCAGAGATATAAGCACATTTTCGAGCTTTCATAAAATAAAAAAGCAAAGGTCACTTGCTTACAGAGCTACAACCAGCTATTCCAGTCTATTTTGAATGCTACTTAAAGGCCATACTTAGCAGTTGAGTATAGCTGGACACCAGGAACTTTGGCAGAAACTACCATCAACTCAATCACATAGGAAGTACTTATGAGCACCTGTTAAATGTGATGATAGCATGCATGTTATATGTCTTTGCGAATGCCTCTACAGTAACCATATAAAACACTTTTTTGATCCATCTTCACTAAGTATATTCTGAGTACTCACTGGGCTTCTGGAATAGTTTAAAAAATAAAGTGTCTCTAAAATAATGTTTTGATTCATTAACTGTAATGGGACCAAAACCAGAAGGATTTGGCAGCAGGCTTGTTCCCCTGGTTCTTAGGCTGCTTCAGAGCACTGCCAGCTTAGAGACGGGATGATCAATGTCTCACATTCCACACTTTAGGCACTAATAGATCCTTGGCTCCAGGATTCCCAGTGTTCAGAGGGAATGCCAGAACACACATGCTGTGACAGAATCATTTTGGAAGCATTCATGCAGGCCAGAGAAATTAATAACTACCTTGGGCAGTAATTTGCTCAGGCAACAGCTGTTTCGCACCGGACAGTGATTAGGATTGATCTCTTTATTCCGTGCAGATACTGTCATACTGTCAATGTACACACACACACACACACACACACACACACACACACACACACACACAGAGTCTTCTGGTATAACTCAGGGATCAGCATAACAGAAGTGCCCCCACCGTGGTACATAGATCAGTTTGAAAAACTACCTGGCTTGCTTAAACCTGGCTAGCAATTTACACTTACACGCATATGTTCACTTCATTTCATTATGCAACAAGCATTTATAGAATATATTTCAAGTTCTCAAGAAGCCTACTGTTTTTCTATGTAGCCACCGAGGATAGAAATACAAACGAGACTGGTAAGGTCTCTGCCTTCTAAAGGCTTACTTTCTAGCATAGAGTACAGATTAGCACATAGGCAAACCAATCTGATGGAAGGTGTTTTTCATGAGTACCTAATACCTCTCCAAAATGGTAATAAGAATACTGAATACTGCCCCCAATCACTTTGGAAGATTGTTGATGTCTCATGAGGCTACTTTCCAAGAAATCCATATCCCTGGAGTATAGGACTATAAAGAATATTTCTTATTTTTAAAATATTTGGCCTGAAAAATAACTTGCCCTCGTATGTTCTGGTACAAATTAACTGCCTAGGTCAGGATACAGATAAGTGGCCTTATCAGGAGGAAATGTCAAAAAGTTTATAAAGATCCTGGCTAGCCAAGGCTTGCTAATAGTAATGGTCACTAGCAAAATAACCAATATTAGATGATTAATGATCTAGATGATAATAGGATTACTTTCTACTGAAGTCCTACTAAAACAAAATATTAAAACATAGAGGCTACTTGAAACATCATTGCTACTTGAGGAGCTCATTTGGAAGCATCCCACTCTCCAATCACCACTTTCTCCTTTCTTCGAGTTATTCCCTATCACCAACAATGTTGGACTCCCCGCCAGGACCTGTGATTCATTGATCCTACCACCTTTTTACCCTCCCTTGCCACCTTCACACCTTAGGCAGCTTAAATTCCAAAGTCAATCCTTATGAACACTCCTCTCTCAGGCTGATTTTGCTGCCTCCCTCTTATTTTGTCATCTTATTTGAGAAAACACAAAGCCCTAGTTAAATGTAAGTCTTCCTATCTACCCTGTGGTGTTTGTACTCTGCATAATTAATGTGATGGGAGAAAACAAAACCATGACTGGTCTCACATAACATTAACACTAACCCAAGTGGACATTACTGTTATCCAGTAATCGTCCTCCATTTCTCAGTCCATTTACTCTCTGGTCTGTATTTCATATTTTCTCTCTTTAAACCTCCAACACTTTCCCCTGCCCTTACTTTCAGCGGCTTTTTTTGCTTCCTATTTCATTGAGAAACCAGAAGCAATCAGAAGAGACCTTCTAAAGCCTGGGTCCTGAGAGTATGTGTTCCCATACACTCCATGTGCCCTCTCATTACTACAGGTGAAAATATTTTATATTCCCATCTAAGGCCAACCCCTGTACTTATATTACAACAGTTCTCATCCACTCTCACCTTCTAATAGATACTGTTCCAGGAATTCTTCCCTTTTCTTTCTTCACTGGTGATTTTCCCTCTCCTCCTAATTGTTTCTATCAGTATAAAAAAATACACTGACATTTCTCTCATCTTAAATAAGGGGAAAAAAGAAGTGCTCTCTCTTGATCTCACCTCCCCCAACAGGCACCTAATTTCTGTGTTCTTCATAACTATTTGAAATAGTTCTCCATATTTATCTAATTTCTCTCCCTCAATTCTCTTTTGATCACTCTACTAAAAGAGTAGATGTCAAGGTCACCATTGACCTCCACAGTGCTAACTCCAATGTCAATTTTAAGTCTTTGTCTTCCTTAATGTGTAAGCAGAATCTAATACAGTAGGTCCACCACTCTCTGCTCCTGGGAAGACAATCTTCACTCAGTTTCCTGCACATCTGTCTCCCATTTTTGTTTTTTCTTCCTCACTTGCTGCTCCTTCTCGGTCTCTTTGTTAGTTTCTCCTCATTTCCCTGACATCTAAATACTCTGCAGCTTACTACTGCAGAATACAGACTTCTCTAACTCCCTCCCATGATTATATCATAGCCTCATGGCATTAAATACCATCTATAAACTGAGGTATCCCAGGTTGATAACTGATACTGGTCCTTTCCCATGAACTCCAAATCCACATATCCAACTCTCTGTTCAATATTTCCATCTAGATATCTAACAAACATTTCAGACTTTATATGGTAGTACTCCCTTATCTGAGGGTGGATACATCGAAGACCCCTAGTGAATGCCTGAAACTGTGGATAGTACCAAATCCTATACATACCATGTTTTTTTCCTGTGCAGACATACCTATGACAAAATTTATTTACACATTAGGCACAGTAAAAGATTAACAACAACAATAAAACAAAATAATTATAATAATATGCCAGCATCACTACTCTTACATTTTGGAGCCATTATTAAATAAGGTAAGGGTTACTTGAATACAAGTACTGC
Organism: Mandrillus leucophaeus; assembly: GCF_000951045.1. Taxonomy (NCBI): domain Eukaryota; kingdom Metazoa; phylum Chordata; class Mammalia; order Primates; family Cercopithecidae; genus Mandrillus; species Mandrillus leucophaeus. The sequence continues at coordinate 3,539,695 of NW_012101321.1, read as the reverse complement.
AATATGGCAACAACCAAGCAGATAACCAAGACAGCTACTAAGTGATTCAATGGATGGGGCACATCTAAACTGTGGATATGCTGGAGACAGGGAGGATTCATATCTTGGGTGGGATGTATTGGTATGCGGCAAGATTTCATCTCCCTAATCAGAAAGATGTATAATTTAAAACTTAGGAATTTTTTATTTCTGGAATTTCCCATTTAATACTTTCAGACCACAGTTAACTTCATGTAACAAAAACTTCAGAAAGTGAAACCACAGAAAACAAAACCATGGATAGGGAGAGACTACTGTCACGGGATCCTTGGAGCATCACTTCACCAGCCAGAAACCTCTGTGGCTGGTGGTGCCTTTGCCTGAGTTTTGCTGGAGCCTGCTGGGCTTAGTCCACCTGCTTGGCCTGACAGGCTATGCTCAGTTCACATTACTGGCCCAGATCCCATGCCTGCCAAGGGTGAGCCAGGCCTGGAGTGGCAAGGGGTGCATGAACGAGCAAGCACGGGGTTAGGCCACTGCATACAGTCAGTAATGCCAGCTGTGGAGGGGTGGCCAGCTCCCAGCACCAACTCCTGCAAGGCTGCAGTAATACCAGGCATATTGCAAGCAGCTTCCACTGCTGGAACCAGGGAACACAGTAGCCCCTGGAAGCTTGGAGATGCCAGGAACCTCAGAGCCCCAAAGAGGGTGTCACAGCCCTAACTTGGGGAGCTCCTAGGCCTGGGCTCCCTGAAGGGCTGCAGCTCTTCTCTCCTTCCCTCTTCTCTCCTTTTCATCACCTGCAACATGGTGAGCAAGGGGCGTGTTTCAGCCCTGTTTGTGTTACAACTCTTTCAGTCCTGCCATTTGGTGGGTCCCAAGCTCTTGTCCCATGTCCAGGAAGAATGAGGTATGTGGACAGCTGGATGGTGAGGTGAAGAGGTGCTTTATTGAGCAACAGTACAGCTCTCAGGAGACCTGAAGTGGGTAGCTTCTTTCTGCAGGCAGGTCGGCCAGACATCTGCTCTGCTCTCAGCTCCACAGACTCCTCTCCACAGTCAGATCATCCCGACATCAATGTCTCTGCAGCCCTCAGGGGAGATGAGACCAGTAGTGGGTGGCTCCTATCTGCAGACAGGTCTTCCTGTCCTCTGTCCAAGTCTGGCTGAGTCCCGGGGAGAAAGTGCTTACTGATTGGTCCATGAGTGGCCATGGGTGGACCCAGAAAAAGCATCATAGGTTCTCACTCTAGTCCGCAGAACTGGCAGCCCAGCCCCAGGCTTCAGGCCATCCCCAGCTCGAAGGTGGAGCGTCACTGGGATCCGCCCCTTTCTGCCCAGGAGCCTATCTGCTTCCTGCTGCCATCGACCTGCCATTCACAGCACCTAAGCTGTTCATGCCAAGGGGCACCTCCAGTCCCATGCCGAGCTGCCCTCAGCAACCCCCTTCACCTCCCTCCCATGCTTGTCGGCACCCAAAGTTCGGAGGAGGCCAAGATGGCAGGGGACTGGCATGTCAGCACAGCCCTGAGCATGTGTACACCTGGCTGGGTCGTGACAGTACCGGGGCTTGGCCACAGCTTTGCTCCAAAATTGGAGTGGGGACTGGGAGTTGGGAGAGGCCAGGCAGCCAGAACAGGCATTTCTGAGCTTGTAGGGCAGGTGGAGCCTCTCGGGCCCCCAAAAGTGCAGGGATGCCAAGGTCTGCTGTTGCAGCTAAGCAGATGCAGCTGCGCCAAAGAAGGCAAGACCCTCCAACTCGGAAGGGGGTGAGGCTCCCACCTGTTTTCAGTTCCCCGCGGCTCCATGGAGCATGCTGCCCCAGCCAAGCCTCCCCGCCTGCAGCCGGCATCTTTGTAGCAGCCGCTCCAGATGAGCTACTGCTGCCATCACTATTGCATGTCTAAAGCTGAACTACTGATCATACCCATCAAACCTGTTCTTCTCAAAGACTTCCCCAGTTTGGTAAATGACAACCCCATCCACAGTACATAAAAGCAAAAGCTTGGAGTCATCTTCCTCTCAAATCCAAATAACCAATTCATTAGAAAATCCATTAGGTTCTTTGGAAAGGAGAGAAGGGCTGGAAATTGAGTTAATAATCCATCAGGCCTACGTGATGAAGCCTCCATAAAAATCCTTGAACTATGGGAGTTTGGAGAGCTTCCAGGTTGGCAAGCATACTATGTGCCAGGAGGATGGCACATGCCAACTTTACAGCAACAGCTCCTGAGCTCAGAACCCATCCAGACCTCACTCTGTGTATCTCTTCATCTGGCTGTTCATCTATATCCTTTATTATATCCTTTATCAACAAATTGGTAAACTTAGGTAAAGTGTTTCCCTGCCTTCTGCGAACTGAGAAAATTCATCAAACTGAGTTGGGAGTTGTGGAAACCCCAATTCATAGCCAGTTGGTGAGAAATTCTAGATGCTCGTACTTGAGAATAGCATCTGAAGTGCGGGGCAGTTTGAGGACTAAGCCCTCAACCTATGGGATCTGATGCTACCTCCAGGCAGATCGTGTCAGATTTGAATTGAATTGGAGGACACCCAGCTGGTGTCCACTGGAGAACTGCTCGGTGTGTGGGTAGAATTTCCCATACATTTTGGTGACCAGAGGACACAGAATTATTCTGTGTTGTGGTTAGCAGAGAATAGAAGAAACACACTTTGTTTTTCCCTTTATGACTGAGAAACCCATTTCAAAATCAGTAAAAGATAATTCCATTATTTTAACTTCTTTCTTTTATATAACTATACATCAATTTTAGCACACTATTATCCCAGAAAGAAAACTAAAATATTAATAAGTTCAGCCTCAAATGTTTAAAGTTAACTAGGCTTGATTTACTAATTGGCATTTAATAAGAAGAATTGAGCCTGAAAAAGGTTAAAGTAATACAAATGTCAATGGGTGAGGTTGACCAACTTACACAGAGTATGGCAAAAATAATTATGGGTCTCTTGGCTACATATAAATTACTGAGGCACAGAAAGTATTTCATGGCATATCCTTTTAATGTCCTAAAGGGCCTCATACTGCTAGGAAGAAATGCATGTGTCATTCAATAAAAGATTTAATTACTTTAATAACCAGTTTATGGTTGTCCCTTTCCTAAACCCTCCAAAAGGTATGTAAACCTCATACTATTGGCAAATCCCCAGTGCCTACAAGTAGTTAGTAACATGGTGGCCTCTGATGATAGGAATTTGTATCCATGGGGAGTATATTTATACCCTTTCTCTTAGTTCAGACAAAGGAGACTGGCTAGACAGAGAGGTTCATGGCTTTGGTGACAGTAAAAGGCCTTCCTGCCGACAACTAGAAGTGTAAGTTTAATTCTGGGAGAGGATCAGCAAACCATGGAACCACTTATTTAAACCACTTATTTAAAGCCATATTCTCTCATCAACTTCCTCCAATATGAAATAAACATTTGATCTTCATTTGCTCTGTCCCTGTGTCTTACTTCTCAATTCAAGTGGTTCCAAACTCAGAAGGAAAAAGGTGGTGTTACCATAACTCTGATTCCTACCCTCCCCTCAAAAATACTGAAATATGTATTTATTTAAGCAAGAGAGAGGAAAAGTAATGCCTGCTAAACTGAAAGTTCCATGAGGACACAGACCATGGTACACCGTATCTAGTTCAAGTAGGAGTTTAATATAGCTGCTGAATAAATATATGAATGAAGAGATGAAAGTTGAAACAATTAGCCTATTGATCACACTTCTATACTCCTTTTGACAAGGAAATTATTTTAGAAAAATGATGTGTAGAATTGAAATGGACTTTCAGTAGTATACTGTATTAGTTTTATATGCCCATTAAAACAAAGTACCAGAAGCTTGTGACTTAAAACAACAGAAACCGATTTCCTCACAGTTCTGGAGGCCAGCAGTCCAGAATCAAGATCCTAGCAGGGCTGCTCTCCTTCAGAGTCTCTAGGGACAAATCCATCTCTTGCCTTTTCCAGTTTCTGGTGGCTGCCAGATTGGTGTGGCTATATCACATGAATCCTGCCTCCATGGCCTCTTTGTGTCTTCCTCTTTTGTCTGTAATCTCTCTTTGCCTCTCTTTTATAAGGACACTTGTGACAGTATTTATAGCAAATCTAGATAATCCAAGATATTCTCCCCACCCAAAGATTCTTATCTTAATCACATTAGCAAAGACCTTTTTCCCAAATAAAACATTTACAGGTTCTAGGAATTATCATCTGATATCTTTGGGTGGCCATTATTCAGCCTACTATTTACACCTGAAGTGAAAATTTTCCAAGAATGATTGTATAAGAAAGGTGTTTCCAGGCCAGGCTGGTGGCTCATGCCTGTAATCCCAGCAATTTGGGAGACCGAGGTGGTCAGATCACCTGAGGTCAGGAGTTCGAGACCAGCCTGGCCAATATGGTGAAACCCCATCTCTACTAAAAGTACAAAATTAGCCAGGCATGGTGGCACATGCCTGTAATCCCAGCTACTCAATGAGGCAGGAGAATTACTTGAACCCTGGAGGTGGAGGTTGCAGTGACCCAAGCGCCATTGCACTCCAGCCTGGGCAATAAGAGCAAAACTCAGTCTCAAAAAAAAAAGAAAGAAAGAAAAAAGAAAAGGTGTTTCCATTAGACCTCCAGTGACTACCAACACAAAAGTAAATTATCTTAAACAAATATAAGAAACTACCAAGTGATAAAGCTGGGATTTGAGCCTGGGGAGTTGAAATCCCTTGCTCTGAGACACTAAACCATCTGCCTTCTGAAAAGGGAGGAATTCACTGATTCACATAAACTGGAAAGTCCAGCTAAAGTTTATCTTCAGCAATGCTTGGTTCAGAGATGTAAACAATGTCATCAGGACTTGATCTCCCTCCACCATTCAGCTCTTTCTTCCATGTTGACTTTATTTCAGAATTTCACATTGTGTCCTCTGTGACCTTCAAGCTCACATCATCCTTGTTGGATTGAGCCCCATCACTCAACCCATCACTGTGGCCAGGAGAATAATCTAATACCATTGGCTATGCCTGAATCACAGGCCTGAAGCTGACAGGTGACATAACAGTCGTACCCAAACTGCATAAACTCCAAGTAGAGGAGTATTTTTCCAAATCAAATTGAAATCTTGTTTCCAGACCTAAGGTTAAAGAATACCGAGAAGCCAAAACCAACACATGTTCACTGAGGAGGGTCTGCACTACAAATAGAAAACCATTTCTAGAAAGCTACTGCTCTCATTTCACTTCCTCAGAAGAGGTGGTATTATTTACACCCACATAAAGCTGACAGAATGGCCCTGGCCCACTGTAAAACATTTGACTAACCTCTTAATTCTCTGCTTGTGTTCTTTGTCAAGTACAAAACACGGAACAAACATGTTCTAATATTCCAAAACATGTGCTTAATCAGAAAACCTCTGCAAGTCACCACTCTATTAAGATTTTTTTTATTTCTAAATTTCCCCTTATTATTTCTAAATATCAGAGTTAGTAGAAGGCAAATGGTAAAAAAGAATGTGTTTCAATTGCCTCTAAATCCTTACAATGTTTTCTATTTATAACATACTATTAATTATATGTATTCATAGTTTTATTCAATTATATTAATTCATATTTAAGATGCTATTAACTTCACTAAAAGTTAGTGAACTTTGGCTACTTCAGTGTAGGAAACCATGTTGCTCAGAAGCAATGAGTCTCCTGTCTTACTCTGAGTCCTCATCTTGCATCTTTCTATGTCAGAGCTTACCAGGTCAGTATAAGAAGAGAAAAAGTGTAAAGAAGAAAGGAGCATGTTCAAGACATTTGTCACTCAGATATGAATTATAATTCTATTCATGTGCTAATTTAAGAATTCTGTTTAGGTTCTTTCTGTAAGAGCATTCAAAAGGGCAAGCAAAAGAAAATTCCTGACAAGAAATGGGAAGAAATACAATAATCTAAACCAGGAAGAAACGAAAGGCAGAAGCATTTGCAAAATTATCTGTGTGATAATCTCTCAAGAAATTATCTCAAACTTATTCCCTCATTTAGAAATTTCACAATAAAGATCTGTTTTTATGCATGGAGAAATATTAGTATGTTTCAAGTTCCAAGGTTTCAAATCAAATTATTCTGTGACACCAAACTCAGCATATAATTTTCCACTTCATTGAAAACAATCTCTAGTTTCTGCATTTTTTTATAAATTGTTATGAATCCTAGTCTTAAATTCTTCCAAATAATTTTGCAGGAATGAGTAAAAAAGTTTTAGCATGTTTGTTGCATGTTTGTATGTATAATCGGTCATCTGTTTCTGTAGATTCAGCGTCTACTGATTCAACTCATGGCAGGTTGAAAATATTTTTTAAAAATACAACAATAAAAATAATGCAATTCAAAAAACAACAACTATTTACATGAGATTTACACTGCATTAGGTATCATATGTAATCTTAATATGACTTAAAGTATGCAAGAGGATATGCTTAAGTTATATGCAAAAACACAATTTTCATTTTTTTCTTCTTTTTTCTTTATTTCAATAGCTTAGGGATACAAGTGGTTTTTGGTTGCCTAATTGAACTGTACGGTGGTGAAATCTAGAATTTCAGTGTACCCATCACCCAAACAGTGTACATTGTACTCAATAGGTAGTTTTTCATTCTTTAGACCTCTCCCACCCTCCTTCCTTCTGAGTCTCCAGTGTCCATTATTCCATTCTATATGCCTTTGTGCAGCCTTAGCTTAGCTCACACTTATAAGTGAGAACATGCAGTATTTTATTTTCTATTCCTGAGTTACTTCACTAAAGATAGTGTCCTTCTATTCCACCCAAGTTGTTGCAAAAGACATTATTCTGTTCTTTTATGTGGCTGAGTAATATTTCAGGTATAAATATACCACATTTTCTTTATCCACTCATCAGTCGATGGGCACTTAAGTTGATTCCATATCTTCACAAGTGTGAATTGTGCTGTGATAAACATCTGCATGCCGGTGTCTTCTTTATAAAATGACTTCTTTTCCTTTGAGTAGATACGCAGTAGTGAGATTGCTGGGTTGAATGGTAGATCTCCTTTTAGCTCTTTGAGAAATCACTCTACTATTTTCCATAAAGGTTGTACCAATTTACGTTCCCACCAGCAGCGTATAAGCATTCCCTTTTCACCACATCTGTGCTAACATCTGTTATTTTTGACTTTTTAATAATGGCCATTCTGGCTACAGTAATGTGGTATCTCATTGTGGTTTTAATTTGCATTTCCCTGATGATTAGTGATATGGAGAATTCTTCATATGTTTTTTGGCTATTTGCATATCTTCTCTTGCGAAATGTTTGTTCATGTTGTTTATCAACTTTTAAATGGGATTATTTGGTCTTTTCCTTGCTGATTTGTTTGACTTTCTTATAGAATCTGTATATTAGCCCTTTGTCAGATGCATGGTTTGCAAACATTTTCTTCCATTCTGTAGATTGTCTGTTTACTCTGTTGAATATTTCTTTTGCAGGGCAGCAGATTTTTAGTTTAATTGGGTCCCATTAATTTATTTTTGTTTTTATTGCATTTCCTTTTGAGAACTTACTCACAAATTATTTGCCTAGGCCAATGTCCAGAAAAATTTTTCCTAGGTTTTCTTCTAGAATTTCATGGTTTAGGTCTCATATTTAAGTCTTTAATCTATCTTGAGTTAATTTTTGTATATGACAAGAGATAGGGATCCAGTTTCATTCTTCTACATGTGGGTATCCAATTTTCCTAGCACGATTTATTGAATAGAGTGTCCTTTCTCCAGTTTACACTTTCACCTGCTTTGTCAAAGATCAGTTGGTTATAAGTATTTGGCTTTATTTCTGGGTTCTCTATTCTGTTCTATTGACCTGTGTGTCTAATTTTACATCAGTACCATGCTGTTTTTTTACTATAGCTTTGTGGTATTATTTGAAGTCGGGTAATGTGATATCTTCAGAATTTTTCTTTTTGCTTAGGATTGCTTTGGCTATTCAAGCTCTTATTTGGTTCCAGATAAATTTTAGGACTGTTTTTTCTAAATCTGTGGAAAAAAAAGACATTGGTAATTTTATTGGGATTGCATTAATCTGTGGATTGTTTTGAGCAGTATGGTCATTTCCATGACATTGTTTCTTTCAATCCATGAGCATGAGATGTTTTCTATTTATTTCTGTCATTTATGATTTATTTCATCAGTGTTTTATATTTCTTGTAGAGATCTTTCACCTCCTTGGTTAAGTATATTGCTAGGTACCTATTTTTGTAGCTACTGTAAAAGGAATTGAGTTCTTGATTTGATTCTCAGGTTGGTCATTGTTGGTGTATAGCAGTGCTACTGATTTGTGTATATTGTTTTAGTAAACTGAGACTTTACAGAATTCATTGCTCAAATCTAGGAGTCTTTTGGAGGAGTCTTTGGGGTTTTCTACGTATAATATTGTATCATCAGCAAACAGAGATAGTTTTACTTCCTCTTTTCTAATTTAGATACCTCTTACTTCTTTCTCTTGCCTGATTGCTCTCCCAGGACCTCCAGTATTATTTTGAATAGAAGCAGTGTAAGTGGGTACTCTTCTCTTGTTCTAGTACTTAGGAGAAATGTTTTCAACCTTTCCTTGTTCAGCATGTTATTGGCTGTGGGTCTATCATATATGGCTTTTATTATTTTGAGGTATATTCTTTATATTCTTAGTTTGTTAAGGGTTTTTATTGTAAAGGGATGCTGCATTTTTTCAAATGCTTTTTTGGCATCTATTGAGATAATCATATGGTTTTTGTTTTTAATTCTTTTTACGTGGTGAATCACATTTATTGACTTGTACATGTTGAACCATCCCTGCATCCCTGGGATGAAACCCTCTTGATCATGGTGAATTATCTTTCTGATGTGCTGTTGGATTCAGTTTGCTAGTGTTTTGTTGAGGATTTTTGCATTTATGTTCATCAGGCATATCGGTCTGTAGTTTTGTTGTTGTTGTTATGTCCTTTCCTGGCTTTGGTACCAGGGTGATACTGGCTTCACAGAATGAGTTAGGGAGGATTTCCTCCTTTTTGATCTTTTGGACTAGTTTCAGTAGGATTGATACCAATTCTGCTTTGGATGTCTGGTAGAATTTGTCTATGAATCTGGGCCTGGGCTTTTTTTTTTTTCTTCCTGGGATATTTTTTTTAAATTCCTGATTAAATTTCATTGCTTGTCACTGGTCTGTTCAGGATCTCTATTTCTTCCTGATTCAAGCTAGGGGAATTGTATGTTTCCAAGAATTTATCTACTTCCAATGGATTTTCTAGTTCATGTGCATACAGGTGTTCATAGTAGTCTCAAATGCTTGTAGCTGCACTACAGCATTTTAAATAAGGGTCTTGAGCATCTGACAATTTTGGAATCTGCAAAGTTCCTAGAACCAATTCCCCACAGATACCAAGGAATGACCATATACCTGAAATTGTTAAAATATAAATTAGGTTTTATAAACATTGTTGATCAAAAAACTATTTGGTAAGTTGTCACCACTGTAGGCAAAGGAATAATCACAGCACAAAGTCATTTTTTTCTGATAGATTTCTCCAGTGCCTTCTAGCTATGTAGTCATTTTAAAGCATTATTAACATTTATTATGCTCTCATTTTATATATGAAGTAAACAATTTGTGATTTGGAGACCAAGGAACACAAACACTCTCCCTCTCTCTCTCTCTCTCTCTCTGACACACATACACATACACTCATACACATATGTACAGACTCTCCCACACCCATAAACACATACACAAAGTCACAAACACACACATACACACTCAAACACACTCTCACAACTCGCACACTCATACATATTTCTACCTTATTCCAGACTGGGTAAGGAACAACTCCATATCAACCCTAAATAAATGTGCATGACATGGATGTAATGAAATTTTGTTGAGCTTAATTACAGCCTGTTTTCAAATTTAAATAACTCAAAATAGATCTAAATATTTTTGATTCCTAAGAGAATGCAAATTATATATTATATGGTACTACATGGATAAGACAATACTGTATTATATGTTATCTAAAATTAATATTGAATATATGCTCCAAAAACACTGATTTTTACATGAGATTTCTAATTTCTAATAGTCAATCATTTTAGTCATCTAATAATTTAAATTTTAATTATTTTTAATAATTAAGATTCATAAATTATTGGCAGAATGACAACACAAACTGGTTAAGCAGTACTGTAGAATATCTATACACAGAAAAATAGTTTCATATTTTTCCTGACTTTGCTGTATCAAAACTATGGGCATGTATTTATAGGCAAGCACAAAGAAGATATTTACTAAGGATATTTGATACTATAATTGTTACAGGGTATTTTTTAAGTTGATATCCTTGGATCAAATTCAAGGAATGTTTGGCCTATTCTCACATAAGATATTCAGTTTATGGAAGATAATGCAACTGAATTTGTCTGGGCTGTCTGAGCAGAAACTACATACTCTACACACGCAGTACACACTTTTCTTTCTAATCTCACAGACTTTAATCAAGTTCTAGAATTAATGCCACTGATATCTTAGATCATGCTTCCATTCACCCTGAAGTGAATATTGGGAATGCGCTTAAAAAATAGATCCAAAGTACAGAGCTAATACATGCCTTTCGAGATAAGAACTTTGAAAAATGAATTGCAATTTTAATTCAAATATAAACTCAAAGATCAGCATTTCAGAGCTGTCTAGTGAGGCACATGCAAATGTTCCTAGCAGCATGTCTCTGACCTCAGCAGAGTCTATAATGGGATTTTCAGGAGGATTTCTGTCCTCCTTGTGCTCCTGATAAAATCTTTACTTCCTTCTTACATTGTCCACCCCAACACCTTTGGCCTCATGATTACAAAGTGCTAAAGACAAAAATCCCCCAAAAGAGACTATCATTAGAAAGGATTACTCACATACTCTAAGTGACCCTCGGAACTAGTCTTCTCACTCTTCTTACTGCTGACCTCAATCTCCATAGACCTGCCATCTTTCATCCTTCCTTGAACCAGCTCCCAAACTCTTCATTGCCCTAAGAAACCCAAGACCTTCTATCAGCTAAATTAATATTCTTGCTATCTTCTGTACATGTTCCCCCTATATTCTTGTTCTAATAATCCTATTTTCCTAAGGAGACAGCTTTTTCAGCAGCTCTCTCAAGGAATAGATATTCCTTTCTTCCACCCTCACATACCCTAGGGCTTCAAGCAAAGGCAGTTTCTTCCCTGATGCTCAGTGACACTGCCCAACCATTTCTCTTCCCTTGAAGAGAAAGAAAGAAAGAAAGAAAGAAAGAAAGAAAGAAAGAAAGAAAGAAAGAAAGAAAGAAAGAAAGAAAGAAAGAAAGAAAGAAAGAAAGAGAAGAAACGAGAAAAGGAATTTCATTTTTTCATAGCAAACTATATTTTCACTTTCACATTTTTCCAAATTATGATTATTTCACCCTTCTCCTTGCTCCTCGCTCCTCAAAACCCTAATACTTTCAGTCCCATCCCACCCTCAAGTGAAGAACTCACTTCTAACTTCACTGAAAAAGAAATTGAAGTGATCTCACCACCTGCTCTATCGATCCACCTGCATCTGTGCTCATGCCCCTGCCTTTCTCTTGGGACAACAGATAAGCTGTCCTTGCTCCTTTCTAATGCATTACTCCTTAACTGAAATATGACTAATATATTTCCCACTCCCCTGATTTGGTTCCTATTCATTTTCTACTTCCTTTGCTGGGTACTCCTTTTCTTGCCCTCTAAGTGTTAGAAATTCAAAGGGCTCAGTTCTTGAATTATTTTTCTACCTACATTTACTTCCTCAATGATCTTATATCTAAGTCTATGACTGTAAATAATATCTATACCTGTGTTGTCCCATATGGTAGCCAATTACCATATGTAGCTATGAGCACTCGAAATGTGGCTAGTCCAATTTAAGAGTCGCTGCAGGTAAAATATACACTGGATTTTGAAGATTTAATATGAAAAATATAAAATATCTCAATAATTTTTACATATATATGTAAAATAAATATTTTATATTTATTT
>NW_012101321.1:3450529-3527525 GCF_000951045.1 Mandrillus leucophaeus | reverse complement strand
TTTCTTTTTTTTTCTCTGTCTCCCAGCTAGAGTGCAGTGGCGCGATCTCGGCTCACTGCAGCCTCCACTTCCCAAGTAGCTGGGATTACAGGTGCCTGCCATCACGCCTGGCTAATTTTTGTGTTTTTCAGTAGAGATGGCATTTCACCATGTTAGCCAGGCTGATCTCCTGCCCTCAAGTGATCTGTCTGCCTCAGCCTCTCAAAGTGCTGGGATTACAGGTATAAGCCACCGCACCTGGCCCCAAATATATTATTGAAATTAATTTTACCTGTTTCTTTTTACTGTTTAACATGGTCACTAGAAAATTTTTATTACATGTGGCTCATGTGGCATGTCTACTGGTCAATATTATCTATAAATTAATGACTCCAACCTTTCCCATGAGTCCACACTTACTTATAATGGACTACCTATTTGACATTTTGATTTGTATATCTAATAGCCTCCTCAAACTTAATATATCCATATCCCAGTTCTTGGTTTCTGCCCATTTAAAATGCATCTCTCTCTATTCTACATCTCAGAAAGGAGCAATTCTCATCTTTCAGTTCATCAGGACTAAAGCTTAAGAGCCATCCTTCATGCAATCTTTCCCTTACACTCCACACCTAATCTTTCAGCAAGCACTGACAATTCTGCCATCAAAATGTTTTTATGACAGTATTTTTAAAGTGATATTAGAAATAAGGAGGAGAAAAGAAAACAAGCAAGAAAGGAAAACTAATGTGAAAATTTTTTTTGAGTTGACCATCATTATAAGATACTGGTTGCTTAACTGTCCAGAACCTTCTGAGAAGCTTTATAGAATGTTATTGAGACCCTTCTGCCCAGGGACAGACAGGAGGAAACATTTATCCATTGGCTCTCATCCCCCATTCCTGGTTGTTTATGTGTCAGCTGAAGCTGGTCCTGTAAGTGTCTCAAGCCAGGAAGGAGTCCAGGAAGTATGGAACAAGGACCAGTCACCCGAGCAGTGGCTGCAGTGCCTGGAATAAGAGATGAGCCCAAGAGGATTTCAGGTGATGAATAAGAAGTGTTTGACACAGCCTGCATGCAGTGGTGTGCTGCAGCAAGCTCAGATCTGCTCAGGAGAGCTGACTGTGTACATCTCTTCCCAACTCCTATAATCAGTGGTACCAAACTGGCAGTTTGAAATTGGCTATGTTAAGAGTATTTACACCATGGAAATCAGTAAAAGCTACAAAGCAGGTCTTCCTCCCTCCCCTCACCAGAGCCAGTTGTTAAACATGTGCTAGCACAGTACTGACTAAAAGGTTCTGTTCTTACACAGTCTCTGCTCACTCCTCTCCAGCTCATTCTCAGAACTGCAACCACATTAACTCTTTTTTCACTTATTTGAAAGTTCTTCCATGTGCCCCACACCTTGGGTCACTGCAAATGGTTTTGCAATTGCCTCAAACTTCCCAGTGTTTGAGTAATTCCTATGCATCTTTTATATCTTAGCTCAAATGTAATTTCCCCCAGGGAAGTCTTGCTGACACCCAGTCCACATCCAATTTATTTGTGATGTACTCTCAATCTGTATATATGTGATTGTTAATTGATATCTGTTTCCCTAGCTAGACCACCGGTTCCATGAGGACACAATTTATGTCCATTTTTTCTACTTTGTATTCTCCGCACTGAGCTTTGTATATTTACTGAATATGTGTTAATCAACACATATTAAAAGTACTATTACCACTGTTTCATTATTTTAAGAATATTGAGAAGTAGTCCTCCTACTTGAAAATGTGGGAAGCCACATTGGGAGGAGAATACATGACACTTTTATGGGCATCACTTATGTGCATTTTATGTGCATCACTTCCAGCTATAATCCACTGAGACAAATCTGTCACATAGCCCCATCTATTTTCCAAGTACCAAGGAATAAAAGGATATAAGTTTGATGAGCATCTATCCAGTCTCTGCTACAGTCTGTTCTTTAGGACACTAAATATTCATTCCTTCTTGTTCCTTTACAGAACACACCTTTCCTCTCCCCAAAGATGACAACCGAAAGTTCCCCCCAGGCACTGCATCCAGCTCAGAGAACAGGACTTCCAGCTGCTGTGTAGTTTTATCCAACAAGTTCAGACGTGGTTCCTTATGGTCCAGTAATATGAGACCCAAGTACAGAAGGTATCTCCACCTTCCCCAAAGCATATAACATACAGTAACAGAGCAGGTATAGGATAACCTCAGTAAAACTCCATCAGTGAAAGGAAAGATAGTAAACACAATAGTCACCAGTCCAAAGATGTTGTAGAATTCTATTGGAAAGTCACTGAGAAGGCCCCCTAACCTGAAGGTGGGGAAGCTCCTTGAATAGACAATGATTTTGTCCTGGGAAGTACTCTCTTCAGTTTTTTAGTGGCCTCTGCATCTACTCTCTGAGAAGCCTTTTACTTGCTCCTTGGCTACATCTTGCTATTACTCTCCTTGGAGGTTGTATGGCTTGTGTCACCTACTTCCTGATAAATCTAAGTTATCTTACTTTTTGAACATTCAATTACATCAAGGTTCATGATTTCTTTGGGAATGAAATTCTCTAAAAAAATCTGTTAGACTTTTTAATCTATTTGCTTCCAGTTAATTCTGTCTGACAATAACCACATTCAAAGTCTTTTTACATTTTTTGAGACGGAGTCTCACTCTGTTGCCAGGCTGGAGTGCAGTGGCACGATCTCAGCTCACTGCAACCTCCACTTCCCAGGTTCAAGCGATTCTCCTGCCTCAGCCTCTCAAGTAGCTGGGATTACAGGCGCCTGCCACCATGCCCAGCTAATTTTTATATTTTTAGTAGAGACGGGGTTTCACCATGCTGACCAGGATGCAAAGTCATTTTTTTAACATATGGTTCTAAAATATCCTTTGTATCTTTGTTTCCCTTACCCCTTGGATTAGTCTCTCAATAATGACTGCCATGAGGGTATCTGAGATAATGGGCTGGGTGGTAAAAGATGTACTTTTAATATGCTTTTTGCTGCAATGTTAAGTATTAGTAGATATTTGCTTAAAACCAAGACCCCAAGTACCTAGTATCTCTCTATGCCCTTTCATTTCCAATTGGAAACTAGCCAGGACTTTTCTCAGTTTATCTCATGTTTATAATAACTTCCCAAAGCCAGCCAGAAACCAGCAATATATTTTAATAATGCATTTCCCAACTTCTTTACCTAAAGCTACAAAGCTCAGTAGGTATATGGTCTAGATTCCAACTTATTTTTGGTGGCAGTTTTTACCATTACTAATGTAAGATGCATCTCCAACCTTCTAACTTGCTATACCTGGCTTCATGCTGCCACTTAGTGTAAACCACTAACCCAGTACCACAGCTCTTCCCTGTGCCTTATGCTTTACTTTATTTTTGACCGAGTCTAAATAACTCTGTCTTTCTAATATCTGCAAAATCTCTCCCCTCAACACTATCCCCAGTGCTACTACCTTCATTTAAGTTGTCTTTCGTCATGTGCATTACTGTCTCCTTATTGGTCTCTATGCCTCTAAAATCCATCACACCCCATCTCCACAGCCAGTAAACATGCTAAAATGCAAACATTATCACTGCAACTTCTCTTTAAAACATTTAAATTGTTCTCAAAGCTTTTAGGTTAAAATTCAATGTTGTTCAGTATCTAGTCTGTTATCTCTAATCACTCCCCAATCCTCATGGTCCAATCATGTAAAATCATTTTAATTGTCAAAAACATCATAATCACTTTCTCAGATATCCACTATCAGGTAGATGCTAGGCCCTCTAGCTAGACAGGATTTTCTTTCTTTTTTGAGTTAACACTTATTTATCCTTCAAAATTTGCCAAACACTTTAAATTTCCTGAGAATCTATTCCTGACCCCTAAATCAGAATTAGATATCCTCCTATTCCTTTTAAAGCAGTAGAGTTTCTATTACAGTATGAGTCATACTATAATTATCTATTTATCCTCCTCCAATGCCACTGCAAAAACTACATCAAGTTTGAATTTCCTGAGGGGAAACAGCATATCTTTTGTCTCTCATACCTCACATATTAAATTAAACAAGTGTTAGGTGAATAAATGCATGAGCCCCACAATTTCAGTATGGTGGGGAACCCTCACATCTATCTTCAGTCTTCACCTGCCTCCCTAGAGCTAGGTCTCCTTTTCTAAGTTCCTGATGGCTATCTCCACATGTGTGCCTACTTAAAAGGTCTAAAAATGAATTCATTATTTTCCCCCACCCCTTTCCCCACTGCCCAAAATCTGCTTCTCCCCTTATTATGGTTCAAATGTTTGTAAGTCTCCAATATTCATGTTGGAACCTAAGATCCAATGTGATAGTATTAAGAGATAGACCTTTGAGGAAGTGATTAAGTTATGAGGGCTTCATCCTCATAAATGAGATTAAAAGACAGGCTTCAGAGAGCTGCTGACCCTTTTCCCTTCCATGCCTTCCACCAAGTGAGGACACAGCTTTTGTCCCCTCCAGAGGACAGAGCATTCAAGGTGCCATCTTGGAAGCAGAGACTGGACCCTCACAAAACCACCTGCTGGTTAGTACCTTGATCTGGGATTTCCCAGCCTCCATAACTATAAGCAATAAATGTAGTATGTTTATAAATTATTCAGGCATTTTGTCACAGCAGCAAGAACAGACTAAGACACCCTCTAAATTTCTATCCCAACCTAAGGATTTTTGTCCAGTTTCCCAGTCTAGAAACCTCAATATCTTTATCATTTTCATTTTCATTACACAATGAGGTGATTTTTCAAAAACCAGTTAATTCATCCTAAAATAATCCACTAATTCTGTATTTACCAAAATGTATTTAAAAGAACACTAGTCTTGAGGACATTAATTGGTATAATGTGAAAAAAAAAATGGGGGTTCTTTGGCCAAATGAACTGGGGTTAGCAAGGTTAAAAAAAGTAAACAGATTTCTGCAGTATTTCCCAGACCTTTCAATATATTAATAATCAATATGAATCTCCAATAAGGAATATAACATGTATTTTTCAAAAATGTTTCTAACCAAAGAACCCTTTGTCAGGTCACTGAACCTCTCAGGACTAACAATCTGAAGAGCATGCTTTGAGAAATGCTGATGGAACAGCCCTCCTCCACACTTTATGCTTCCCTACTGCCCTAATTTAGGCCCTGTCATCTCTCACCTGGACAGCCTCGTCACTTAGTTTTCTGTCATCCCTCTCTCTACAGTCTCTGTTGCCAGTTTTATTTTTCTAACAGAAAGATCTGATCATACCTCACCCCTTCCCCCACCTACAGCTTTGAAATCATCATGTCTTTCCATTAAACATAAGTTCAAATTCTAGGTCTACTATCATATTCCCTTCAAACTTTAGCCCACCCATCTTCCAAAATTTGTTTCCTACCACATCTCTGCCTTCCCAAAATATACCATGTTCTTACATCCTTCAGAGCTTTAACACATTTTGTTCCTGCGGCTCAAAATGGCCTCTCCTGTTTCCATCCTACTTCTCCTGAAAACCCAGTTCTAGAGATCTCTTCTGATAAATTTTCAGGAGAGATCTCTTCTGGCCTTTAGTTGGTTACTCCTCAGTGTTTCCATAATGCTTCACACTTACCCTCTTACAGCAACTGTTACACTGTATAGTAAGAAATTACCCTGTGTTTATCCTCACCATTACTCTCTGAGCCTTTTTATTTCTGTTTCTACAGCTCCTAACTTAGTTCCTGGCACAGAGCAGTCACTCTTTGTTGAATAGGAAAAATACAAATGAGTGCATGAATAAATAAACATCTTTAGAAATAACATAAGAGGAAAAAAATAAGATGAGGCTGTGAAAGCTATACTAGAAATGTATTATAAGTGGTCATGTATTCAAGCCATTAGTTTCAGGAAAACAGTATCACTTTGCTTAAATCAATCTCTAATTTATACCTACCATGTTACTGATAGAGGATAAACCTTTACAATTTATTTTAAGGGAAAACTCTATAGCTTCCAAAAATCATTTTAGTGTTTTGAGGAAACACACTCACGAGTAAGTTGCCTATCCTATCGATCCTGCTCAAAAACAGAATTCAGGGCTATCATCCATGGCTGCTTTAGCATCTGTGAAATAAACAGTCTCTGAGGATTTTCACTAGGAAGAAGATCACTTCTGGAAGACATGGCTAACCAGTTTTGTTCCCCTAAATTTCTCTTTCCCTTTAGAATGGGTTCATCTCAATTTCTGGTGGTGCCCAGAGACTGGCAGCTCTAATAATCAGGCCTCCCTACCTTTCACTCTTAAGATTTAAAGTTCAGGGAATTATTTGAACAAGAAAATTCCATTACAGGCACATAAGAAGCAAACAGTTTTGCCTGTGGGTTTGCTGAATTTCTTCAACCATACTTACCTTTCACAATTAGATCTATGGGCCTGCATCTTTCTCTTCTACTAAAAATGTGTGGTTCCTTGAAGGAGATTCGCTGTGGGGGTTCCTGAAGATGTTCACTTTTGGAAAGCTCCTTGGGAAAGCAAATCCTTCTGAGTGCTGCCCGATGTTCTTGCACCACATCATGTGTTTCCTTTTTGTCAATCTCCAAAGGTATGTATTTACCAGATTTCGGCTTTTGGTGTTTCTTTCTGAAAACATTTATAGAAGTTCCTTGAACTTTATTCTATGAATAAAACAAAAACAGATTTTGGCAAAATTTAATTTTAGTATGCATTATTTAATAAAGTTATATAATAAATTTTATTAATAAGTTCACAAAATTGCATCTCTACTAGATACATTTTACAAAGTACCTTACTGTATAAGACATTTACTCTTATACAGTAAATTACAAATGACAATAACCAGCTAAATCAGACGTTATTCTACGTCACTCTCTAAAAGTCCTTCACAAGCATAAGGATTATATTCCACTTTGAAAGAAATGTAAATTTTAAAATAGCAACTATCTCCCCAAAGTGATATTTTTAATTACAGGTTTCAAGTCCATTGTAAAATAGGAGTTTTTCAAATAAACATATAGGAATTAAATTATTTTCAACCATCTTTGAAGAACTTTCAGATGTCCATAAAATGCTAACATCCCCCAAACCTCTTCCTTTGCTGAACCAGAAATAACTGAACATACATGGAGGTAAGCTCTCAAAAAGAGCATATTGGGAATAGGACACACATTTCATATCCTTTTAATCAAAGTTGCTTCTTTATTTTGACCACCTTGAACAACAGAGAAATAATACAGCTCCAAAGTTCTGACAGGTAATTATCCAAATAGCGTAACTGTTCTACACACAGACAGAGCTATAGTTCTTCCCTATTCCTCCAACAACACACACACCCAAAAAAAGATTTAGAAAAATTCAAATTGTTGCTGACTCAAAAAGTCAATAAGAAGGTTTTAGTGTGCTAGTATTACATTTGCCAGGCAACCGAAGATGGAACATTGGGCTGTTATTATTCGATAAAAATTTCAAAACAGGTCAAGTTTCTGAGGCACATCTGTCTAACTCTGAAGACTGTGAAACGTTCATCCCATGTTCCCACCAGTGAAATTAATATAATTGAAAATCTTTTAAATTGGTTAGAGGAAAAACTAGTTAAGCAATATGTACAATGTTGATTACAAGATTAAAACTACGTATGGCCAGTCTTGGCATAGAGGACCATTCAAAAGAAACACAAGTAAAAATTAGAATCCCCCTCTCCAACCACAAGAAATATTGAAAAATATTTAAAAGCTTACTTAAAAATTTGTTTAAAAAAATTTTTAAGTATTCAAAAGGGGACTAGGATCATTTGACACACAGTAAACCATCCGAAGGTACCCTCCCTGCACCTGTCTTCCCAAAGGGCCATCGCTCACAATAGTTATCCCTTCCCCAAATTTGCTGCCTCCCCTATAGATGCTCTCTTCCAAAATGTCACCCTGTGCTGTGCTGACACTCCTCCATCTCTTTGCTATCCCTTTCCCTTTCACTCCTTCTTCTCACGTTCCAAATATATGCCATTCAGCAAATATTTATTGAGCCAAGCATAATCATTATTGCTAGAGATACAACATTCAAAAAACAGTCTATACCCTCAAGGATCTATCAGACCAGCAAACAGACAATCCTAATGCAAAAAGACACATGGAATATAACGTATCATGCTAAGGTAATCATGCTAAGAGTATAGAAGAGACTCATCTCACAATATGTTTTCTAGTTTAGCTTTGTCTAAACAGCATTTAAAGGGATATTTACTTGAGATGATAAATCCAATTATTTATGTTTAAATTCTTCAAAAAAATTAAAATTGTATTAAATGTACAAATTAAACACATTTGTATAATTAAAATTCATATAACTAAAAAATCTTATTTTAAAATGTCATTTGAAATCAATTTTTATAGCTAGTGAGGATTTCATTTTTCTCTTCAATTCTATTCTCTTTTCTATTTATTTGATCACATATCAGGGTTGATGCAATCCTTTGGAATAATCATTGTAGTATGCAAAAATTTTTAAATGTAACATTAGATAAATGCAAAGGACTAACCTCATTTATTTTCTCATAATGTTGGGCAATGAGAGTTTTTGCTTCTTGAAAAAAGTCTTGCTTGGTGATCTCTAATGTAGGACCTAATATAGAAACAGAGAAACATTTTTTAAGCAGTTAATGTGAAAGTAAATTTTATAAGTTGACATTATAAAAGGAAGCAAAAGAATATAATGATCTCTTAACATAATATTTTGCTTTTAAGAAGAAATATAAGCTTGTAATGGTCATGTGATAATCCTAAGTTACTTCAGTCCAGAGAAACAAAGAAAATACACAAAACAAACACCCTTCAGTTCTGAAAGTCCTTTAAATGTTACTGTATAGAAGATATAACAACATGTTTTGGGCACAAAAGTTATTAACAAGTCTATCTGTGTTTTCCATACTTGATGACTAATGTATGAAGCTGTACATTTCCTCAAGAGTATTTACCTTCCAACTTGTTGATAAAATTATAACTGTAAAATAAAATGCCTCAATAAATTAAATAGAAGCAGCACTGAAATAAAAAAAAACACATACCTATGGATGGATGATGCTATAACAATTCTTATTTCTATTTTTTAAGTTTCTTAATTTCTTTCTACTTTTCTTTTTTTGTGTGTGAGACAGAGTCTCCCTCTGTTGCCCAATCTGGAGTACAGTGGCACAATTATGGCTGAGTGCAACCTCTGCTTTCCAAGCTCGAGCAATCCTCCCACCTCAGCCTTCTGAGTATCTGGAACTATAGGCATGCACCACCACATCCAGCTAATTTTTGTACTTATTTTAGAAATGGGGTTTCACCATGTTGCCCAGGCTGGTCTTGAACTCCAGGGCTCAAGCAATCTACCTGCCTTGGTCTCCCAAAGTGCTGGGATTACAGGTATGACCCAAAGCACCCAGCCTAAGTTTCTTAATTTCTTTTAAACAGGGCTATGTATACAATTCTACAGCATGTAGACTATATCCTTCTCATTTAGCCTTGTCTAAGTTTTCCTCTTTATATATTTTCTTTATTATTAGCTGATTGTGTGCTTGCTTCAGCAGCACAAATACTAAAAATTGAATTATATTAGAGGATCCAGACACTTAAAAGTGTTTCTTGGCTTCCTCCTCTTAACTTAAACTCAGCAAAATTTAAATATATTACCTATTCAACGTCTGGCCAGTGGGCTCTCTGTTTTTATAACTCTACCTCCGTTAGTACTCTTACTATGAAGGTTTTTCTCCTCTTCACCCACTCAAATTTTAAGCAATTAAAAACTCAATCTTCATGTAAATCAAAACTATAATGAGATACCACCACACTCAACAAAATGGCTAAAATTTAAAAAACTGATAACACCAAATGTTGATGAGGCTGTAGAGTTACTGGAACCCTCAAGTATTGCTGGTAGAAACGTAAAACAGCATAATCAGTTTGGAAAAGGTATGGCAATCTCTTATAAAGCTAAATATACTTCCATCCTACAACCCAGCAATTCCACTCCTAGGTATTTACCAGAGAGAATGAAAATGTATGTTTTCAAAAGATTTGTACAAAAATGTTTACAGTAGCTTTACTCATAATAATTCTAAATTGAAAACAGCCCAGATATATAACAACAGGAGAGTTGATAAGCTATGGTTATATGTGTACAATAAACTACTACTTAGCAATAAAGAGATACTGACATGTACAACACTATGGATAAATTTCAAAAATATTATGCCAAGTTAAAGCAGACTTACACAAAAAAGCACATACTATATGGTTCCACTTATACAAAGTTCTAGAACAGATAAAACTAATCTATGGTAGAAAAAACAAACAAAACAGTTATTATTCTGTTGGAAGGTATGATGGATTAACTGAGAAGTGACATGAAGGAAATTTCTGGAGTGATGGGAATGTTCTGTATTTTGATAAGAATTTGGATTACACAGGCATATATTATCATTAGTGTACTCATTGTACACTTAAGATTTGTGCATTTCATTGTATGTACATTTTATATCAAAAGAAGAAAAACTATAAACAAATAATGAATTCTAACTAATGATATGCATGTTGATTGATGGATGAGTATGTGACAAATCAAGTACAGTAAAATATTAATGGTAAGAAACTTGGTAGTAAGTATATGGGCATTGATTTAACATTCTTTCAAGTTTGCTGTACGCTTGAAAATTTCACAATAAATTATTGAAGGCCAAACTCTCCCTTTATTCTTGCACAAAATATCTCCTTGCTTTTCACCAGGTAGACTCACAGGCCACAGGCAGCTGCTACCTTAGGGTAATGAGGTCTTGAGGAATGAAGCCTGGTTCACATTAATTTCCCAATTCAAAGCCAAAAGAATCACTGTCCTCACATGGAAAGGGCAAGAGTTCTGGAATTAAAACTGTTTCATCAAATTTCAACTAAAATCTAATTTTGCTTTGAGGAGGCCTCTAGCCAGAGCATTTACTTCATGGAGGAAAGGCTGGGAGTTATTCCTAGGTGTAACTTCATAACCTGTCCTCCTTTCCCTTCTCTCATGACAGCCCTTTCCTCCTTTATTTCCCTTCTTCTTACTAATCAAATATCCATTACCATTACTTTAATTACAATCACTTATAATTACAATATTGTCATGTGTTGTGCACGTGACAAGCAATATAATTTATTAATATATTAAGTCACTGGGTTGTTTTGTTGTTGGAAATGTAGCTTTGTGGAAATCATCATGTCTTCATTTCAGACAAGACCTTAGAGATGAGCTAGTCTTCATTTACAGGCAAAGTTCTGAGATGCAGAGACCTGACAGCCTGCTGAAGTCACACAGCAGTGCTGCGGCTCTGCATAGGTACTGTGCTCGTGAGTTCCTTGCTGCGCTTTTCTACAAATCTACTGCTTTTCCCAATACCATGTACTCCCTCTAAGTACTGGAAATTCCTCTGAAACTTGGCTGGTCACCCTGGTGAGATACACACATTTCCCTGACACTTGCATTTTAAGCCAGCACTCCTGCCCCTTTTTGTCATTTAATGTGCTGATGCAGCTGTTCCGATTTCCCCCTTTGTAACTAGAATTAGCTTTTGACAGAGTAGTTAAATTCCCAAAGTAGCATTTTCTTCCTGGCTGGGCTCTTTGTTGATTAGTCCCTGATTTCCCCTGTCCACAAATGCCACCCATCACCTGTGGACCGTGGAGAAGCTATATGTGATCTGGCAGCCCTAATGTCCTTATTGGGGCCAGAAAGCAGATCTTGACATATCAAGGTATTGACACAGCATACCCATACAGTCAGGTCATGAGATTATTGAGCAGAACAAGGCCTGAGACTTGTTCATAAAGGAGCAGAGAAAGGCAGCCATGGTCGGAAAGTAGAAATTTCACATAGATCCTGAAATGGCTCCAATGAAGGCATGTGGACATTGACTTCCAGCTGGCAGTCCTGAGTCCTTGTTGTCATTAGAGGCAATGAGGTAGCTGTTCTGATTTTCTACCATCACTAAAAAGTAGCCTTTGAACAAAAGAGTTAAATTCACAAGATACAACAAGATAACTCATACCTCAATGCCTTAGAAAAGACAATGCTAGCATCATTTATTTTTATAATTTCCAAGCACAAGTATCTATTCCACAAATGAGTCTAAAAATTACAAGAAATTAAGCAACATTTATATTAAAGCTCCAGCTAGTCAATAATCTTTGAGGCTTCTCTTTTCCTTGTTCGTAATGGGGTAAGAATATAAGTTTGCATCTTTTACACGTTCAAGTGCACTTCATCTATTATTTTGAGGAAGTTGCCAAGGTCTGTTCCTTCTTTATTACAAAAACTATACTTATAACTTAATTTGCAAATACATATTGCTAGTATATAAAATGATTTTTAAGAGCTCTTATTCCTGAGTCACACAATTTTGTGCTTGAATTCCAGTTTGCTCATGAACCTTATTGTCTTAAGCCTTGTTTTTTTATTTGTAAACTGAGGATAATAATAACATATGTCACAGAGATTTGTTTGAAGATTAACTTAAACATTGTTACAAAACAGCACAGCACCTGACATATAAGCTTTCAATAAATGTGAGAAATTTTATTATTTTTGATATTATTGTATTACTATCATTGGGCTAAACTTTTCTCCAAGAGTGTTTATATAATTACTTTTTTAAGTCAATCCTCATTTCTTCAAAATCACAAAGATAACTTCCTAATGCAGTTTGGGTAAATTGTCTTATTAAAATTCCTTTTATCCAAAACTAACCAACATGTTTGCAATTAATCAAATATTTTCATACATAGGATTCTTCATGTTATTAAAGCCCCCAAAAGAAATAGTAAGTCATTATAAGCAATAAATGTTTTGCAATAAAGTTCATGAAGAGGTTGAAATGGTCATATTAAACTCATCTAACATATGAGTGTAAATACTAACATTTCCATAGAAAAAAAAAATATGAGTAGCTCTAATCCCAAATATTTCACTAGCCTAAAACATCTTCATACATTTCTTTTATCTTTAAAAAAACCTCATTTTTCATATATCATCAGCTTAACACAATTGTAATGATGGTTCATAAAACCAGATTTCTCTACTACTTTAGAGGTTCTACAGAGTTGCTCCAGTGAACCTCTGAAGTGAAGATACAAAAAGAAAATCGAGTCATGGAAACTATGACAGAGAATGAGCCATCTCTTAATTAGAATCATTGAGTAAGTATTTTCTGTATCCAAAAAGCCCCAGGGGCTTAAAAACATTTGTTTTTCATAACCATAATAAAAACAACTGGTCATACTCAGAGGGTTTCCATCCTTCCCATTAATAGGCTACATTTTCAGAGAGGCTTCACATAAATTTATTTAAAAGATAATCTTAAGCAAAGATGTGTGACCACATGGCTAAGGCCAACCCTGTGTGTGTAATCAGAGTAAATGCCTGACAGGTGTAACAAAAGCCTCACCTCAGACACAACGGACTCAGTTTAGCACATATTAATTAGGTACCTACTAAGTGCTAGATGCTGTTTTGATGCTAAATGTGCTAAAATAAGTAAGACTAGCTATTTCTGTCTTCCAAGTTCTTAAGAATCTAGTGCCAGAAAAAATGTGTAAATAAATGCCTTGACAGTCAGTTAAGATGGGCACCGTGATAGAAGCCAACATAAACCACCAACACCCCCTACTGCTAGCTCACTAATGTGAATTTCCCTTTAAAAAGATAAAGCTTTACACTGTATTATTGAAAATAATATTGAAAACAGAAATGTCCCAAGAGAAATAACACGTGAATGGAAGCCAGGCTAAGGCAGTGGTTTTAAATATGTGCTTCATTAATTTCATGTGCCTTGGGGCTGCTTCCTTCTTTCAATCAGAGAAGCTCAGATCTTATCTGATTTACATATTTGAGCTCTTCCTAAGTTTTATTTTGCAGAATTTCTTTGCTGAAAAGTAAACACACACCAGCTAAGCAAAAAACAAATAAAGGTCTGAATAACAGTGCATCTGTGGACAGAACCTGCTTGTAAACAGGTTCAGATGGAGAGAAGGATTCGATTCGAGTGCCAAGAAGTGGGGAGAAGCTGTAGAGAGGAGAAGCTGAAGAGCAGAGAAGCTGGAACTAAGGCCATCAGTTCTAGGGTAAAGAATTATGGAAGCTGGAAAGTAAGTAGAAGCTCTTTGGACAAAAACTTCAAATATAATAATTTATATTAATTTCATTACATGTAAGTGAAGAAAACACAAATTATTTCTAATTTCTTCCTAAAAAGAGTTAAAGAACCAAATAAAACCCAAATTTCAAGTGGCATCTGGTTATCATCTCCTAAAACACATATTCAACATGTTTTCTCATAATATATTCTTCATTAAGATTCAACTCTTCAGTTCCAAATTAAAGGCACTCTCTTGAGTTGTCTCTTATGGACTCACTTTCCCCCTCCCTTATTCTCTGGTCTTCTTTAACAAAGTATCTTGCCTTCTTTGCACTAAGAAATGCTAATAAGTTTCATATATACCTCAGACAGATTTTACAGGGTACTGCCCAAAAATCTTTCTATGTTAATATTTCTCAGACTGTGGTTAGGTTGCTAAGGAGATGTAGGGAAATGCCAAGCTCACAGCATCAAGGTCATGTGGGCATGACCTAAGGCAAAATGGAACTAGAGAACATTCCTCCTCCACTTCCTGGATCTTCCACCCTTTCTGACCTTCCCATCTTTAAAAATGTTCTGTGTTATCCAAATAAAAACAGAGTTAAAGTGATCATCACAGAGCTCTATTGGCAGCCCTGGGCAGATGCCAGCTGGCCTGTATCATATACTGTCATGGGTAACAGGAGCCAAGAGGAAGTAGCAGAACAGTAATAGCCTCAGCTCTATGTGCAGCACTATATCTTAGGATTGCTTGTATTTGTTGCCAAGTCTAGATTAACTCCAAAAGAAATATAATGTGTAATTAATAATAATGTATGGTATACCTGAAATTTGCTAAGAGAGCTCTTAAGTAGTCTCATCACACCAGAAAAAAAGCTAACTATGTGAAGTAAAAGATACTATAATTAGCTAGATAGTGGTAATAATTTTACAATGTGTATGTATGTTAACACACACGTTGCACACCTTAATATATATTCAATTTTTATTTGTGAATTATACCTCAATAAAGGTGGATCATACAGTGTAAACTGAATATGTAATTTATATGTAATTTAAATTTTTCTAGTAGACATACTAAAATAGGTGAAATTAATTTGTATAACATAATTTTCATAGAATATTTAAATAAAATACATCTAAATATTACCATTTCAACATTAATCAATATTTAAAATGAATTAGATATTTTACATTCTTTTTTGTTCCATCTTCAAAACTCTATATGTATTTTGTTTGTAGTTACATACATCTCAACTCACATGCTAAATTTTTATCAGAACTACTTAATCTGTATTTACATTTTATAAAATCATCACTTGAAAAAACAGATTTACATGCCCAAATTTGTTCCAAACATGCTTAAAGGTTTTCCAATAACTGAATTATCAGTTTTTAATTTTAAATTAAAATTCATTAAATTTAAATTAAATATTCAGTTCCTTAGTTTTGCCAGCCACATTTCAAGGACTGAATAACCCATGTGACAAGTGGATACCATATGGGACAGCACAATAAGTTAAAAAGATCTCTCAAAAGTTGGTTATTTTTAAATAAAGGGAATGGAATAAATCCTTTCAAGATGTGCCAATAAGTGTAGTGCTCTGAGGGTCACTAATTAATAGAAAAGACTGGTTAAAACAGTTGGAGTGTTATGACTTGTATGTCAACTTGTTAGGTTAGCATAGATACTCACATTTTGCTTTTTCAGGTGTAGCCTCTGCAGTAGTCATGAGGGGCAGTTAGGATGATCTTCTTTTTTAAAGGGTGAGCTCCAACTCCTTAAACACAGTTATATTAAGTAATTCAGTGATGATAAATATTTATTTTTAGCTATTTCTTTTGCTCACTTATAGGCAAATAGGGTGAATGATTAAAAATTTTTATATGTCATTTCTGTGCTCTATAACCTTCAATGCCTTCCCCTCCAAAACACAATAACAATAGCTAGCACTGGGTAGGGCTCTGTAGTTTATTGAATGCTCATATACACATTGCCTTACTGGATCTAAGCAACCTGATAGGAACTATTATTATGAATATTTGGCAGATGTAGATATTGGAGCTTAGGGAAGTAAAATAACTTGTCAAGGTAAGAAGCTATGTAGTGGCATGTGCAAAACTCAAATCCAGATGTTTGGGCTCAAGACCTTATGCAGGTCTCTCTGATTTCCTACTACTTTCTACTACTTGCTTTCTTAGAACTTTCAACTAATATCCAGTTAATACCTGGCACATACCTTATACACTCCTGCCCTCAGCTTAGGTTTATGCCAGCCTTCCACTCAGAATGCCTTGACCTCTCATCTATATTTATTTATATCCTACCTGCCCTCAAAGCCTAGGTTCAAATCCTACCTCTTCCATGACGACCCAGCCTCTGTTCCTGTGATCTGTTCCTCTCTTAAATACAGTAGTTATGTTGTCTGTGCCTCTCCCCATAAATTTATCAGATGTTGTCTGTGTACAGGGCTAAAAACACAGAGTGATCGACATATACTATATCTATATTCCCAATTTAGTCCTATATATTCCCAGTTAGACTCCAAATGCCTTGAAAACAAAACTACACTTTATAAAAGTAGTTCTCCATGCTGGATGACTATCAGAATCACCTAAGGAGTTTTTAACCATATGCCTAGAGTGGGACCTAGGCATCTGCATTTTTTAAAGTTTCCCAGAATATTTAAATGTTCAGTTAGAGGAATGAAATCTGCCTTGTGCCTCATCCTTCATGGTTCCCAGCTCAGTGCATTGCATTCTGGAGGTGCTCAATAACGGGCTGATTAATGGGTTCATTAGCTGAGCCCTTGTACATTTGACATTATCATCACTTCGAAAGCATTATCCAAAATGTATCAAATGCTACCTCTATAGCCAAGGAGTCAGTTACACCAGTGCATACTACTATATGCTCAAATGGCTTTACAATTAGAAATGGGAATATTAAATGCTTTAGCAGAGTTCCATGGAGGCCCTTGTTCTAAGAGTCTATGTATAATTGTTCAGTTGGCAGACTCCACTAACAAACTATGAGTTCAGAATTCAAAACCTATTAAATAATTTGGTAATTATTTCAGTAAATCTGTAAGCCAGCTTTGCCCTATGAAAGTCAGGACCCTGTAGCCTCACGCGCTTAGATAAAAGGCTACAACACTTTTCTTCAGCTTCTACCCAGAGTGGGGAAAATACTACTGCAGTTACAGTTTTAAAATAGCAAATCTGGAACAACCAAAAATGATTAAATCTCAAATTGTCAGCATCATCTCATGGGCTAGAGCACAGAACATGTTACCTTGTCTGCCTAGTTCTGCAAATGAATTGGGATAAATTAAAATACTGCATCTCCCTCAGCAATTAACAATCAGAACTCATCTTCTGGTCTGGCTTAATTACTGTCTTCTTTATTTTTAAGTATAAAAAGGAAATAGAAGTGTTTTGTGCTCCATCATTTTCTTGTTTTAATCTCCATAGAAATGGACTCTTCTCTGGGTCTGTTGGCTCCTCCACCTTAATTCAGTGTGCCAGGAGTGTCAGCCTGCATTAAATTGGCTGGCAAGCAAGACATCCCACTGTCCTTTTAATGCAGAAAACTAGCCAAGCATCCTAAGGGGTGCTGGCATGGTAATGTCCCTGCAAACTTGAGGTGATGAGGGAGGACTCTGAGACAGGAGCTGGGAGTATAGAAAGGCCATGAAGGATGGAATTGCTTAGAGATGGGCACAATGACGCAAAATATCAGCAAATGGGGCCCCTCTCCACTTTAAGTCTCCAGCAGACAGTTACGAGACGCTGAGTCCTTCCTGATGCATCCATCAATTAATAAAAGCCTATTTAGTGCCTGAGTTGTGCAAGGGACTTGCCATTTATTTCAGGAGAAAAAGCCAAAAACATAAATCAAATTGTATATAAAGATGCAAACAACATGGAAAAAAGTATGCCAGATGTCACAAGGACATACGTGAGCTTTGTGAAATAAGTGATATAAATCAGTGAGTACTATGACTTCAAATGAGGACACATCACCGAGGCCTGAGGTGACATAAAAGAGGGTTCAAGAAGAACTGAGCTACTTATACATGGAAGGGTGAGCACAGGGTTAATCAGAACCGAATGCTAGCCAGTACACCCCTGTAGTACTGACTAACAGTCCTGAGTGGATCAGAATGGCTAACTTAAGAGCAGAGAAGACAGGGAGGTGAGAGAAAAAGCACAAGCAAAGGCATGGAGGTGACAATACACGTAGTCTGGGGGACATCAAGTTGCGTGTCTATTTGATGGTAGCAGAGGGCTACATTTTATGCTGCTGAAATGGTAAAAGAACTGTTGAAAGTTTTTGAACAGGGCGTTGACATAACCAATGTTCTAGAATGTAACTTCCATAAAGGCAAAGATTCTGTTTTCCTCTCTGGAATCATCCATGCCTTGAACAAGGCTTGGCATTTAGAAGGATCTCAAAAAGCATTTGCTATTTGTATAATCAGTAATTATAGCAACAGCATACTGGACAGGGATGGCCTACCTTCTCCCATTTCCTTCAGCACATCTGTGAAAAAGTTCTTTCACCCTTTCTTTTACAGTAGATGTAACTTAAGGGTCTCTGAAACTGGGCTGCAGGAGTGCTAAGGATTTCTAATTCCATTTCTACATGGATGAAAGACAAACAGAAGTAGAAACTATTTCCCTACTTTATCTTCTTAGCTTGACATTCCTAAAGTAGATGACTGATAAGACTTTAAGGCTGGGTGCAGTGGCTCAGTACGATAATCCCAGGACTTTGGGAAGCTAAGGAAGAAGGATTGTTTGAGCTCCTTCTCAACAAAGAATACAAAAATTAACCAGGTGTGGTGCATTCATGTAGTCCCAGCTACTCTACTGGAGGCTGAGGTGGGAGGATCAGTTGAGCCTGGGAGGTCAAGGCTACAGGGAGCCATGATCATGCCACTGCATTCCAGCCTGGGCAACAGAGTGAGACCCTGTCTCAAAGAAAAGAAAAAGAAAAAGAAAAAGACAAGACAAGACTTTATCATGGCCCTTATAATTCAGTATTCTTTGGCAAAAAAAAAAAAAATAATAAATGCCTTATGGTAATTAGCAGGATGCAGGGAAACAAGCCATGCTCCAGGGATCTGGAAAGGCAGTTTCAGCAGTTGATGTTATAGCAAATGGAAGTCCTCATTTACTACCCCAAACTTTCTCCCCACTGTCCCTCTACCTCAATCCTCCCAACCCTGAATCCTACTTTCACCCTTCCCCATTTCTCTATCTTAGAAATTGTACCTATATCCACTTAGTTGCTCAAGCCATAAATCTTTTATTTCTCCTATATTTTTGTCTACCATATCCAGTTCATCGAGTCTTCTAGGTTTTTAACTAAAAAATACATCTGCTTCTCCCCATCTTCATCTCCCAGCCACAATCATTTCATTCTGGGACTGCTGAAATAGCTTCTTAACTGCTCTCTCAATTTCCACTCTTTCTCTGCCAATTTGTTCTCCACACAGCAGAACTCATCTTCTTAATTGTGTATCAGATTATATTATTTCCCTTCCATGGTTTCTGAACTTCATTTAAAATAAAACCTAACCTCTTGCCCTGAGCTCTTCTCTCTTATGAAACTGAGTACATATGGGTGATAAGCATACGACTGGTATTCCACAACTCCACACAGAACTGAGCTAGGAAGCTTGGTTTGACTTCTCTTGGACTTAGTTTTCTCATTTACAAGGCAAAATTCTAGGATGAGAAGATCTCTAAGACCCCACCAGTTTCTAAAACTCTATTATTCCATTGCTTTTGTGTATTATGCTAAAAAATAGTTGGCTCCAAATCCAAGAAATCAACTGCATGGGCAAGAGTTCGTGCCTCCCTCCTGTCCTTCTCTACTTTACTCTGTGCTCTATAACTCTAGAGCAGAATACCAATAAAAGCAGTCTAGACAGGCCACTTCTGGTCATGTCCCTAGTTGCAGGCCTCATCATGTGTCTCTCAAGCCTAGGCCACTAGGACCTCCCTCCCAGCTTTTGTCCTAGCCACCCTTCTCTGATAAGTATAAGTCCCCTTCCACTTTTCCTCTACTAAGTCAACAAGGACCTTTAGGTTATTTTCTGGATTTTCTTTCTGACTTCTGTGAAGTATCCTGGTGTCTCAGACCAAATCATCAGATCTGCTAGCACCAAACAATAGGAATAAGAAAAGAGAAAGGAGAGCAGTTAAAGAAAACCAAACAGAACAAGTCCCAATGAGGGCCAATATAACAGGGTCAATACTAGGCATCTAAAATGTGCAAAGGTATACAGTCATTTCTCTGTATATGAAGGATTGATTCCAAGACCCCTGTAGATGTCAAAATCTGCAGATGCTCAAGTCCCTTATGTAAAATGCCATAGTATTTGCATGTAACCTATGCATACCCTCCCATACAGTTTAAATCATCTCTAGATTATTTATAATGCCTAATGCAATGTAAATGCTATGCAAATAGTTCTAACACCATATTGTTTAGGAAATAATGACAATTTAAAAGTCTGCACATTCAGTACAGACACAATTGTCCATTTTTTAAAAATATTTTCAATCCATGTTTAGTTGAATCTATGTATGTGGAATCCATGGATACAGAGGTCCAACTACAGTAGATGAATAAGGAGAAGAAGAAATAAGGAGAATAAGAAACTTATAATTGCATAATTAAATTATAATTCAAACTTGTGAGAGGGCCATAAAATGAGTTGGAAAGAAGATACTCTATGAATTTATGATTAATATCAGGCTAGCTAGGAACCCAGAGACCACATGGAACAGTGGGAAGCCCATGAAATTATACTCCTTTCCTGATGCAGAAACCTTCCTCTAAATCTCTAATTAACTCAGGTTAATATATAACCCAGAACCAGGAAGTGGGAAGGAAAGAAAATAAATGAATCATTAGGATATCACTTTAGCCTACACAAAGCTCAGAGTCTAGGAGCACTGTGATGAGAGCAAACTTGGATTTCAATACTGATTCTGCCATTGCCAAAGTCATCTGAAGCAAACCAATTAATCTCTCTGAGTCCTACCTCCTTGTCTAGAAGCAAAGTATTTAAAATAGACCCATAATATTAAAAACAGCAGCTTCAACTTATGTTTAAAGGAACTCATAAGTCTCAGAAGTCAATGAGAATAACTGGTGGAAAGCCTGACTGCTCTGACTGAAGAGGATCTTATGGGCTCTCCCTGAACTGTCCGTCACTCCCAATTACCTCCCATCCATCTTCAACCCCAGCATTCCAGGTTCAGAGGCTCTCCATCAATGACTTCAAAGGTACCTTCTGGATATAAGTTTTCACTATTTCATAAAATAGATGTTATGTTCTGTTCTTTTATGGGTATGCATGGACACTTACATTAATTAAGAGATCTCAAATATTCCCAGCTTTATATGAAATATTTAAATCTTTAAATCACAAAAAAGCAGTTATTAAGACATTTCAGTTCTCAACTCATTAAAAAGGAGATGTTAATCTGAGAACACTCTCCCATCACACTTTAAAATTCTTACTCTTTTTGACTAAAATGCACTCTTTTTTTTTCACCTTTTGCCTCTATTAATGGGTAAAACCAACGATTCTGAGCCATATTCAACAAGCTATGGAGTTTTTCTGTGATTTTATTTTAGGATTTTGATACAGTTATGTATAAAATAGGATTTGGCAATACATGAACATGTACATTGAAGGTCACTGAAGATCAAAGCTTACCAACAGATGATGGGCTGGGGTTGGTGAGACAAGGCTATCATTCATAGTGGTTAAGTGGAGTAACTTGGGGGTAAAAAGGAAATGATCAATGTTAGACAGAGCCATACTTGACTAGAGATCAACTACTTGAATAAATTGAAATACTGAATTTTTAGTCTATGTATTATCCACAATTCTAAGCACAAATATACCTTACAATATAAAGAACTTTTACAAATCAATGAAAAAGACAGGCAGTTGAATATAAAAATAGGCAACCAAATGGGAAAGAAGCATGTGAACAGATATTCATTCAAAACTCATTCATCAACCAGGAAACACAAATAAAACCACGACCATCACACACACCCAAAATAATGGCTTCTTAAAAAATATCAAATGTTGAGAAAGATATAGAACTACTGAAATATTCACACACTGCCTGTTGCAGTGTTAACTGGTAATCTTCAGGAAACTATTTGGTATTATCTTTAAAAATTGAATCCATAACTATGACCCAAACCTCAGACTCCCAACAGAAAGGCTTATGATGTGTAGCAAAAGGCACATATAAGAATGATCATAGCAGTGCTATTTGTAACAGCTAAAAACTAGAAGCAACCCAAATGTCCATTGACAGTAGAATAGATAATTTGCATTTTATTTATACAATGGAATATTTCACATCAGTGAAAATAAACTGCTATACTCAATGACATAGTATATTCTCACATATATTACTTGGAAAGAAGCCAGCATAAAGAGGACATAATCTATGTTTTTAATAATAAAAAGTTCAAAAACAGGCAAAACTTACTAATGACAATAGGAAACACGATAATGGTGACCTGTGAGGAAAGAATGCAGGGTCTGAGGTGAGGAGCACAAGGAAGGCCTCTGGAATACCCTCCAGAGGATGGGCATTTCTTTATCAGAGGGTGATTATAGAGATGTGTTCACTTCATCTGTATTCATTGAGCTACACACAGGAATTGTGCACTTTTCTGATTATATGTTATAAATCAATCACAATTTACTTAACAATAATTATATACACTTCATTAAAGTTTCAGTATAACCTATTAGAACCCTGAAAATACTACCCTAGTCATTACAGGTAGTTCCATTTCTCCTCTTACACTCACTCAAAAGAAATATGAAGCATAGAGCTTTGGTACAAGCCACCAAGATCTGTGCTGGATTGTAAGCTCCACCAGGGCAGGAACTAGTTGTTTAAATTTCTTTTGTCTCCCATAAGACTGAGCACATGACTACCCAAGTAATAAAACTCTATAAAAACTATCTATCTGAATTCCTGCAAAGAAGTCCTAAAGCATTAGCATTATAATCTTCTTAGTTTTCTCAGAGTTCCTAATATTTATTTGGAAATTCCACTACTACTGAAATGTATGTAAAACCTGTCATGAATTTTTGTACTGTGAATAGTGGGCTTTGCTTATTTAATTTTTTCCCTCTTGTTATCTTGATAAGATTTTGATAGGAAGACCATAATTATCCAATGAGGGGCTAAGTACTTTGATTCAAAGCGAGTGGTAAAGAAACACACACACACACACACACACACCCCAAAAACTGGTTTCAGAAAAGTTCACATTATTCCACATTTTTCTTACCTGAAATTCCCATTCAGTCATTGAATACAACCCTCATATGCAAGAGAAAGGCAGAGGTGGGGGTAATAGAGTGAGGCTTTTCTTGAACAAAATGTTAAAATATTAGAAGCTATGTCTTACTGTAAATTTTATTTCTGGGGAATTTCAGTTAGAAATGTATCTGTTAGGGCATATATGTCCAAGAACAGAAAAAGTAGTAAGAGCCTTCTTCCCTTAGCACTCTGCTATATCAGAAATGATTTCAAAGTATTTTATAAAGAGTCCCACATCAATACATGCAGTTACGCCTTCACTGATAATTGTGGCATGTTATGACTGTTTTTCTTGTGATTTTCACAGATTAAAACAGTGCTGATATAGAAGTACATTCTCCCAGTTATTAATCTCACATGCCTTAAATAGAAGCCATTAACATCTTATAAATAACAATAAAGAGAGAAAATTTATAAAGCATTCCCCGCTGAGATGTTTGGGACACTATGTTAACAGTTAAAGAAAACAATGAAAACACCATAAAGTTAATTACAACAAATTAAATACAATAAATTAAAGGCCAAAACTGTTCAACTGTTTCAATAGAATTATGCTGCACTCAGAAATAGTGATGTTAAAGAGCAAAATCTAGAAATTTGAGCAAATCATGAAATATTGCAAAATTCTGGCTTATATGTTCTGTTTTCTTTTTATCTCTATAACCTTATAAAAACTAGCTAATATTTACAAGGTCTGAAATGGTTTTGGAGCGTTTATATGTAAGGGACAGTTTCAAGGAAAACAACTTTAAAATTGAAAACAGTCTTGGGAGTTGTCTTGTTTAGCCTCTCATTTTACAGGGGAGGGAAGAGCAACATAGGGATATAAGCGATTTCAGCTTAACACTGGATTTGTGAATGAACTGGAACCAGAATATGGGTTTCCTGATTCCTGATGAAGCAAGAATCCCCCTGATGAAATTCCAGGATTTTCCCCTCCGTGAATTTCCCCTCTGTGAACTCTTTCTTTACCTTCTGCTCTCTGATTCAACTCTCTTATTCTACGTTGTTCTAACAGAGACAGTATGACGTCATGCTGAAGAGCAGGGACTTGCTCAGATGGGACTGGGTTCAAGCCCAGGCTTCACCACTTCCTAATCAACAGCCTTAGGCCTTGAGTAATCAATTCATTCCAGTCTGCCTGAGATTTTCCCGGCTTTAAAACTGAAGGTCCTGAATCCTGGGAGCTGCACAGTCCCAGAAATTAGGATGGCAATTTTCTTAACCCTCATAGACTAAGCTCTTTCATCTGTAATAATCATTATATAATCTTCATATCTCACAGGGCTATTGCGAGACCAAATGAATGAATGTCTAAAACATTTAGTACAGGTCTACACCTGGTCCATTCAGTAAGTACTTGTTTCCATATTTGTTAGTTCTTATTGGATCTTATTCTATATTGGAGACGTAAATTTGAGAGTAGTTTAAACCAGAGATTATATGTAAAACCAAGAGAGAGAATGAGTTCTCTGAGAAACAGGGCAAGCAGCAGACTCAGAGAGGGTGGGAATAGCATAGAAAGAACAGAGAACATAAAGGATGGCAAGTGCCTCAAGGCCATATTCGTCAACATCATCAAAGAAGAAAAGAAGGGAATTCTAGGGACATGATATGTGTGGAAGGACTTAGTAATAAACTCTACTCTTGAGTCTATAAATATGTGTGGATTCTGTAAAGAATTAAAACAAAAGTAAGAAAGAGAAAGGATAAGAGATCAATAGGTATGATATTTTGCATACTACATGGGTGACTTTAGAAACATGAAGAGTCCCCAAGAAAGCAAATATTGTCCACAATTAACACATTATGGATGCATACAGTACCATGTCTAACATTCACATCTTTCTAGGAAAAAAGAAAAAATCCCTGGGAGGAATAACACATTGAGTAACTATTATCAAAGCACCTATCTTTTTCTCATCAATATCTGGCTGAAAGGCCAGGCACAGGTGACTCACGCCTGTAATCCCACCACTTTAGGAGGCCGAGGAAGGTGGATCACCTGACGTCAGGAGTTTGAGACCAGCCTGGCCAACATGGTGAAACCCCATCTCTACTAAAAATACAAAAATTAGCCAGGCATGGTAGCATGCACCTGTAATCCCAGCTACTCAGGGGGCTGAGGTAGGAGAATTCCTTGAACCTGGGAGGCAGAGGTTTCAGTGAGCCAAGATCATGCCACTGCACCCCAGCCTGGGTAACAGAACAAGACTGTCTAAAAAAACAAAAAACAAAAAAAACCACTGAAAGTTTTTCCCTAAGGAATGAGACAAGCATAAATAGGGTAGGGACGTACTTTTAGTCATCTTCAAGGGCCAGAAATAGAAAATAAATACAGAGGGGTGATGGGACTGAAGCTGTGGATGCTGTCCCCAGGTCCCAGAAGCAGGTAGAAGCAACCTGGAGTTCAGCTCCAGTGTAGTAACAAGAACTCAGAATAATTCTCACACGACATAGGGGATCACAGCCTGGCTCTGCTAAAAATGACAGCTGAAAAGAAGTAGAAATGCAACTTCCCACTGGTGCTTGATACAGGGGGTTATCACAAGCTCCATGTTTGGAGAGGGAGAGGAGACAGACATGTCTCATCACCATGCCCATGCCACACCACCACTGGCTCAGAAACAGGTTTGAAATATCACTATCAAAGGGACAGGAGCCCCAAGGAACCAATATAAGATCTGGTTTTGGACTGGGAACCCAGTGGCAACTACAAAACTGTGAATCAGAAAGTGGTGAGCATTAGAAGTAAATAAAACATAAAAAATAATAAAACTTACTAGTCTATATAAGCCTGAAAATTATTATGAAATAATTTAAAAATTATTAAACATATGTCCAAAACTAACACTAGAAAAGACAGCCAATAAGATCAATAAGATCAACAATTGGAATAGTAATTCACTCCATAGGAAATGAAAACAAAAATATGAAAAAGAATTTTAAATAAGTAGGTTAAGACTCTACCAAGAGACAGAGGAGGAAATAATGCCTCTAAAAAAGAATATAAAAATATGAAACAAAATAGCCAGAAACAAAATAGAGATATGAAATAGAACAAATTGGAATCCTTTAAATAAAAATATATTCTTTCAAAAATTATATAAGCTTGATATACAGAATAAAATCTGGATTGGACACAGTATAAGAGAATCAGTGAGCTAGAAGATAACACTAAGGAGTTTCCCAAAAGTTGATGAAATGAGATAGAGAAGGAAAGATGAAATAACAATGAAAAGATATAAAGGAAAAATTGAAAGATTCCAATATGTGTATAAAGGAAGCTCGGAGGGGGGGTGGGAAATGGAGGAAAAGCAATATTTGAAGTATCATATTGAAAAATGACATGAATGAGATTAAAAGTACATTCCAGATGCCAAGAAAGAATAACAATAAATCCACACCCAGACACTTCCTAGTAGTATCAGAAATGAAGAAAAAAAGAGTCATCTAAGCTAATTATCTCCAATTTCTCTCTTCCCATTCTCTTTTGAACTGGCTCTCACCAGGCTTTTGCCCTTGCTACTTTGTCTAAACTGCTTCTAGTGAACTCTGTGATACACTACTCAGAGGCCCCAAAGAACTTATTACCCAGCTGCGAGCAATGCTACCAGATTACAGTCCACAGCTTTGCCCTTCAGAATTGCCCTGGCTGAGGAGTCACATAGTTACCTTACAGGGCAGTCCAATATCAGTGACTAGTCAAATAGGGTTTATGCAAACTCAGATAACTTGTCCCAACTCAGGACAACTCTGAAGGGTCAACTCAACATCAAAGCCCCCTCACCCCCACACCGCCGGGAGTCTTCACTACACTGCATCGCACCTCAATTTCTCCCTCTGACAATTCCTGCTTTCTTCCTTTCGAAATCCAGAGATGGCTATTTCAAGAGCACTAATTAACAAACATCTCTCTCATCTCCATGTCAGAGTGCCTTTCTGGGGAATGCAACTTGCCATTCATGAATCAAGGTCGCCAATAACCTTCATGCTGTTAAATCTAATTTGTCAATCTTAGTCCTCATTTTAGCTGACCTGTTAACAGCATTTTATGTATTTTATCACAGTCTCCTTCTTGAAATATTTTCTTCATTTAGCTTCCAGGGATTTCCAGTGTCCTAGATTTTCTGTTACCTTCTCTTACTTCCTTTTCAGTCTCTTATGCTAGTTCCTTCTCATCTCATTGACCTCAACATATTGAAATGTCCCAAGGCTCAGGCCTTGAATCTCTTTTCTTTTCCACCACATACATTTATTTTGTGATTTAGTCCCGGTTCATGGCTTTCAATACCATCTCTATGTTGATAACTGGCAAACAGATATTTTTATCCTGGGCCTCTCCCCTTGTCTATCTCACGTCTTCATTTGGATGTCACCAAGTCATCTCAAATTTTACACATCAAAACAGTTTCTGATCCTATTCTGATGATTTCCCCCTTAGCAAATGACATCTCCACTCTTCCAGTTACCGAAGCCAGACAATCATCCTTGGCTATTCTCTGTTTTGTACATCCCACATCCTATTCATTTGCTAATCCTGTCAGCTCTACCTTCAAACTATATTCAGAAGCTGATAGCTTCACAACACCTTTACTATTAACACTCTAGCTGAAACCACTGTTATCTCTCACCTGAATTATTAGAATAGCCTCCTAAGTGGCCTAGTTCTACTTCCTGCCCCTATCCATGACCTACACCCAACCCAGCAACCAAAGGTATTCAAATAAAACACAAGTCAGACAATATCCTTCATTTAAAAGCTACTGATGCCTTCCAGTAACAATGGAGTAAATATAGAAATCACCATGTCCCCATGCACCCCTACATTATCTGTGGCTAGCTGACCTCATTTTCCCTCCAGCCCCTCACTCCCTCTCCTGGTGTCACACAGCTTTCTTTCCCAGCTGCTCTGGTCAGACTAGGCTTGCCCCCACCTGACGATATTTGCATTTGCTACTTTATTTGCCTGAAATGTTCTTTTGTCAGATTCACAAGGTACCAACACTTCACTTCTCCCAGGTGTGTACTTAAATACAGCGTCTCCGTGAGGCCTTCACCAGCCACCCATTTATGATCACAACCCTCCCTAAATCCTTCCTAATTTATTTTCCTCCTTTACACTAACACGATTTAACATATAATATATATACTCATTTATTATCTGGCTCTATATGACAGAGACTGCTAGTTGATTCCCAAATGTATTTTCTCTTCCTCCTGGACCCATAGCTGGACTACTTTTTCCAGGTGCCCTTGAAGTTAAAGTGTGGCAAGTGACTTACTTCTGGCCACCAGAAAAAATGTGATCAAAGTAAGTGCTCCTTGCAAGCCTGGTACCTAAATACCCTCCATGCAATCCTCTATGCTCTTTTTCCTCCCTGTCTGCTGGAAAGGAGGTAACCCTAGGACACCATTGGTACCAAACTCCAAATGTAAAAGATGGCAGAGTCACATAGCAGAAGAAGAAGATTGTGTCTTTTAATAATTGTTTGGAGGAGAGCTGTCTAACTGGGACAGTATGATGAATAAAAAATAAAATCCCAAGTAATCAAGCTACTGATAATTAGGAGTTTAATTTATTATAGCATCTAGCTTTATCTTAGCTCATACATTCACTCCCTAGACTGCAAGGTTAATGAATGCTGGGATTTTTTGCTGCTTTATTCACTGATGTATCCCCTGTGCCTACAACACTAATTGGAAATCAATAAATATTTGACGAATAATGAATAAAAAAATTCTCACATAGAGAAAAGATAGGCTATCTAGAAAAGGATGGCAACTTTGATAAAAAGAACTCTTGACAGCAATGATAATTAACAGAAGACAATGTTTTAAAACATCTGGGTGAAAATACAAATAAATATAAAATTCTAAATCAATCTAAGCTGTCATGCAAAATTGAGAACCAAATAAAGACTTTCCAAAATACTAAGTCTAAGAAATCATACAACACACCTAAACACATAGATCCTCAAAAGTGCTGCTAAAAAATAAGCTTTACAGGAAGAAAAAAAATGAACTCAAAAGAATGAATGGAACACAAGAAAAAAAATAGTGAGCCCAGAAATTGATGTTTATAACTATGCTAATAAATGTTTATCTTCATAAATTTAAATAGCTATTACCCACAAAAACTTAAAAGAGCAATCAGTGTGGATTTTTTTCATGTAGACCTAAAATTTTAAGTTCAACAACCAAGAAGGGGGAAAGAAGGCACAGAAAGGAGGAGTTAGTGGATTAATGGTTTCGGGTCCTTAGCTTGTTTAAGAAGAGGATAAATAGACCGAACAACGTTTAAAGAAAAAGTTAGAGACAAACATTCCCATAGAAATGTTAAAGGTAACATTTAATAGAATAGAAATATAATGTATAACTCCCAAACTACCAGAGAAACCACATAGTAATTTTTGAAAATGCTTAAATAAGGCCAAAGATGAGAAAAAAAAAAAGGAAAAAGGAAGATAAGCAGAAGCCTAAATTAAGATGTCAACAAAAATATAAATTAATAAGTACAATAAGATAAACAGATTCTATTCATCTATCAACAGAGATTACCAAATAAGATAATACAAATACAATTCAGCTCAGGTTGGCTATAAAAGACATATTTAAAACCAAAGAACATAGACAGGTTGAAAATTCCTGAGAAAATAAATACTAAGAAATAATAACAAAAAATTTTGTAGCAATAATGTTATCAGATAAAATAGACATTAGTTGAAAAATTATTAATAGGGATAAATAGGTATACCCAATTATGATTAAGGGAACAACAGTTCAAGAAGATAGGGAAAACATGAATTTATACGTACCTAACAAAATAGTTTCAAACTTTTTAGCACACACAAATTAGAAAGAATTTAGATCTAGTATTAGATATATTCCTCATATTGTGTGTGTGTGTGTGTGTGTGTATTTCTGCAGAGAAAATACTCATTCTTCTTAAGTACATGTGGGGCATTTACAAAAAGTGTTCACATTGTAAGTCACATGAAATGTCTCAATAAATGTTAAATGTTTGAATAATACAATTGTTAAAAATGAACAACAATGATAGCTTATTAAAACATACTCCTGAATAACTCATTGATTAAACCATAGATCAATAGCCAACACAACAAGACAAAGTTTGAAGACTGGCACTACCTTATTTCAAGTCTTAATATAAAGCTATAGTAATCAGGACAATGTGTTATTGGTAAAAGAATAAAAAAGTAGATAAATGGAACAGACCGGATAGCCCAGAAATACATCTACATATAGTCAGCTGATCTGTGACAAAGGAGCTTTTGTAGCAATAATATTATCAGACAAAATAGCCATTAGATGAAAAATTATTAATAGGGGTAAATAGGGATCGATGGATAAAAGACAGTCATTTCAACAAATGGTATGGAACAACTGGACAGCCAGATGCAAAAAACAAAGAATCTAAACACAAACCTTAAACCCTTCTCAAAAACTAACTCAAAATAGATCACAATCCTAAATGTAAAATGCAAAACTATAAAACTCCTAGACAATAACAGGAGAAAAATCTAGATAACTTGGTTTGGTGATGACTTATTAAAATATAACACCAAAGTTATTATTCATGAAAAAATAATTGACTTAAGCTATATTTTATTAAAATAAAAACTTCTGCTCTGTGAAAGACACTGTCTTGAGAATGAGAAGACAAGTCGCAGACTGGGAGAAAATACTTGCAAAATATATATCTGATAGAGAACTGTTATTTAAAATATACAAAAAATTCTCAAAACTCAACAATAAGAAAACAATCTGATTTTTAAATGGGCCAAATATTTTAACAGACACTTCACCAAAGAATATAAATGAAAAGATGCTTCACATTATATATCACCAGGGAAATACCAATTAAAACAATGAGATACCACCACACACTTACTAGAATGGCCAAAATCTAGAACACTGACCTCATCAAATGCTGACAGGATGTAGAGCAACAGGAACTCACTCATTGCTGGTGGGAATGCGAAATGATACAGCCACTCTGGAGGGCAATTTGTCAGCTTCTTACAAAACTAAACATGCTTTGACCATGTATTCCAGCTATAGCACTCCTTAGTATTTACTCAAAGAGTTTAAAACATGTCCACATAAAAGCCTGCATATGAATGTTCATAGTAACTTTATTCATAATTGCTAAAACAGAAGCAACCACAATATTCTTCAGTAGAATGGATTATTATTCAGGGCTAAAAAGAAATGAGTTATCAAGCCATGGAAAGACATGAAAGAAACTTAAATGCATACTACTGGGTGAAAGAAGCCAATCTGAAAAAACTACATACTATATAAGTTCAACTATGTGACATTCTAGAAAAAGCAAAACGATTGAGACAGCAAGCAGATCACTAGTTGCCAGGGGTAAAGGGAGAGGGAGAGATGAATTAATAGAGCACAGAGGATTTTTAGGGCAGTGAAATACACCATGTAATGATGCATACATGTCATTATATATTTGTCCAAACCCATAGAATGTATAATACCAAGACTGAACTCTCATGTAAACTATGGGTGTTGGGCAATAATAATGTGTCAATATAGGGTCATCAATTGTAACAAATATATCACTCTGGGGGGTGATGTCAATAATAGGGGAGACTATAGTATAGCCTCATGAAATAAACAGATCACACTCACTTATCAATAAAGATTACCAAATAAAACAAATAAAATTCAGCTCAAGTGAGTTTAGGTGATATACAGGAAATCTCTATGCTTTCCTCTTAATTTTACATAAAGCCAAAACTTCTCTTAAAAAATTAAATATTTTTTTTAAAAAAATAATAGATCACAAGGGAAATTATGAAATATTTAGAATTGGGAGTAAACAGAAACACAATAAACCATACTTATGAAAAGCAAAGTAATATCAAAAAATAAATTAATTGTCTTAAATATATTTATTAAAACAAAAATAAGCATTTAAACAAGCATTCAACTTTAACAGATACAAAGCAAAATATATATTAAATTCAAAGAAAATAGAAGAAAGAAATTTGTAAGAGTAAAAATGAATAGAAAACAACTACAAAATATGGCACAACAGAGATTGTGAACAAAATCAAAACTAGTTCTTTGTAAATATTAACAAAATATAAAAACCTTTAGATAGGAAGAAGGAAGGAAGGAAGGAAGGAAGGAAGGAAGGAAGGAAGGAAGGAAGGAAGGAAGGAAGGCAGGCAGGCAGGCAGGAAGGGATGAAGGGAGGGAT
Organism: Mandrillus leucophaeus; assembly: GCF_000951045.1. Lineage (NCBI taxonomy): Eukaryota > Metazoa > Chordata > Mammalia > Primates > Cercopithecidae > Mandrillus > Mandrillus leucophaeus. Next base: position 3,494,767 of record NW_012101321.1, on the reverse strand, counting down.
GAAGGGAAGGAGGGCAACGAAGGAGGCAAGGAGGAAGAAATAAGTAATATTAGGAAAAATGGCAAGGCTGAAGATCATGGGGAGAGAAGTCTAGATTTTGTTCGGGTACTGGGTGGACAAAATAGGCCCAGTTAAAGGAGGACAGCAAGGAAGGCCCAAACATTCAAGAGCAGCACAAAGGCAATGGGTCTTACATTGAAAAAGAAATAACAGAGAATAAGGAAAAAAGACCACAAAGAAGAGCATGAAATATACCAACAAGAAAGCCAAGTGAAGAGTGGCATAAGTTAACCATATGCTAGCTCTTCAAGTATTTTCTTTCTAAGTAAAACGCTGGCGTTACATAAAATAAAAGCAATTTAGAATAATATGACTTTATTAAGAACTATTTATACAAGATGAAAATACTACAGCAGAAGGTTGAAAGTGAACTTAATTGTCCTTTTATACATCTGAATAGCTCATTAACAGAAATCAAGGTAGTTATTAAGAAAGCACAGCCAATCTTCCTCCAGAGAATGATCCCTAATCCAACTACTCACTAAGGGTCTGGTTTCAGATTTCTTATGCTGGAAAATGCTTTTTAGCCCAGAAACAATGATTATTTTATTTGATTTTTATTAAAATGTACAAATAAAATCTACCAATGAACTCAGTGTTATATTTATGTTTATATATATTAATTTACTTATATTTGACATTTTTCTGAGATACACCAGAACAGAGTAGATAAAATTACAAAGTCAGTCAAAAAATATTAAAACCAGATTTGGCCTAAATACTCTCCTCTTGGAGATATTTTTTCCCTACACAGGACTCCCAAATTATGCCCAAAATCTTTTGCATTTTAACAAAGGAAATGTATCAAGGCATTGATCACTTGCTTTTAGAGAATATGTCAAAGAAAATATCAGGTATCAGAGGACAGAGAATTTTGTAAAACAAACTTTCCTGGTATTTCTAAAATCACAATATAAAGGGGGGGACCACTGCTATTCTGCCAAGTCCTTGGGCTAAGAATACCTTTGATACATACGCCAGCATGTGAAACTAAATAACAGTGACAAATAAATGATATACAATCTAGCTTTCCTTCACATACAACCTTATTACTAAATATTAAATAATCATAAAAATCCCCTTAATCATGGATCTATTGACGGATCTCTTTTGATAAAAGTCCCCGTGTTTATAAATAATCTAATAATAAATAGCCCAAAACCACATTTCCAGCTCAAAGTCCCCATGCCCTTACTAACGCTCAACATGCTTGGGCAAAGGTGAACTCACTTCCTATTCCCAACACTACTACCACCCTGTGCTTTCCTCCTTCCTTAGTTTTGCTCATGCTGCTTTCTCCAATATTGATTTTCTTTAGAGGAACATACTGAATCCTCCTCCACAAAATTTTCTGCTTTTGTTCCTCCACATCAGAAGTCTTTCTTCTCTCATAAGAATCCCACAGCACTTACACTATCTATCCTCTCTAATATTTGTCCTTTTAAATCTTATAGTGTGGTTATCTGTGTGCACATATTATTTCCCCCACTACACTTGCAAGAGTCTTAAGGATAATATTTCTATCTGAATTATCATAATATCCCTCATAGTTCCTAGGAATACTCTCTAATACAAGTGGTCAAAACTATTTGCAAAACAATTGATATAGCAATAAATTGCAGTGATTTTGTTAGTAGTACAAAAACTAGTTCCTCAGAAATATATGTGCCAAAACTATGTCTAGCTACTGACTTCTTGTATTATATGACTAATTTTCTGGGACCTTAATTTCTCAAATATGTATGGTATTAATTAAGAGCAGTAAAAACTTTTTAACTTATAAAATTTATTTAAAAAGTTACATGATATACAAAGTAAAAACTAAGGTCTTTAGAAATTAATGTAGATGTTACTGTAAGTATCCTCCAAAAAAAATCAACCAGCTAGCTTATCATAAAGAACTGAAGAATTGATCTCCATTGACAAGGCTTAATCATCAATCAGGAAAATATCTCTAGGTAAGGGGGTACTTTAAGAATGTGTGAGACACAAGAGGTCATAATTTTTAAAATTTTAATAATTAAATGTCCAAGCTTCCCAAAATAATTTTCATGATTAAAGGGTAAAAGATCCAGGCATGCTCAGTGATGAAAAAGAAAAAAAAAAGACTGAGGAGGCAGGATAATAGCTGTCACAGTTAGGGAGGACAGGACTCAAAAAATTATTAGGGTAGCCAAATAAGAAATGATAAAGTTAAGATACAGTAAAACAAGTTTAAGCAAAATATTAAGAAAAACTGCATGGTGAATCTTTAAAATTGTATCTAAAAGCTTGAAAAATATGACGGGAAATTCTTTATTGGTAGGGAAAATGGAGGGATATGCAAGTTTTAAAGTAATGAACAGAACAAGATCAGATTAGGAGAGCAGGCCCTTCCTAACAAAGACACGTGCATTGAAGACAAAGGTTGCAGTATTTCTATATTAAAAAGGTATTGTGATCTCCTAGGCTCTGCTCACCTCTCCTCTCTATAAGACAATCAATGCCAGGAGGGAAATTACATTTAATTTCTTTATTATTTAATAAATTTTGGGTGGAGTTCCACGTGAGGGATTTGAAAAAATAATTCCCAGTTCAGATTAATTTATTAAAAGCCTATTCAATTGTAAGTCAGGGGATAAGGTTCTCCACAGACCTCTATCCTCTATAACATTTAACAAACAAATCCCTTAATACTTTATTTGAATCACCTTTCCTAATTACTCTTATAACGATTTCTCAGAGATGTTAATCCCTTGCCACATAGCAATTTTTAGTAGCAGCTTTATAAAAGTGTTAAATTTAAATACATATTTACATGAGGTGCACACATCCTCATGTAAATATATATTGAGAATTGTATGTATTACAACCAGTTCCATGCCCCTATAACTTCATACTCCATAGGAAGTTAAATTCAAAAGGCTATGGAGTGCATTCAATTAGTCACATTAAAATCTAATTAAATTTCATTTAATATTGGCCTTCATCCTAAAAATATTATGGCTTTGTATTTGTACAGAACTCATCATCATCATGATGGTCATCACCAGGAAGCAATAATGTGGACAGCGTATTATACCAACTGGTGTACAGTATAGCATAATTTATATGACATCAGTAAGAACAAACAAAAAAGCCTCATCTGCATCCTAAACTATTAGTTGGAAAGATAGACAAGCAGATGCCAAATCCAGATATGGTGAAATAAACATCTGCGTCATCACAGAATATTATTTTTTTGCATGTTGAGTTGAGCATATACACAAAAATCCATGCAAAAGATGAGATTTTTAAGAGTTTTCTAGAGGAGAAAAAGAGGCTTAGAAAAGCACAATGAGTGGAGGAGCCCCTCCCGTAAACTACAACTTCAGAGGGAATCTCACAAAAGGCTGTAAACTAGGATAAACTGGTATGTGAAGCCCCCAGGGTATGACCGTTACTATGCTAAGCCCTTTAATACATTACGTTATTGAAAAGCTACATTTAATAATAATTGCTCTGCATTTAGTACAAATCATCTCAATTTCTTAGCTAGAGACTCTGGGGTCTGGGGAGAGCCAGTGACCTGTCAAGGCCGAAGAACTACAGTGGCAGAGCCAGGATTCAATCCAGACTCCTCTGACTCCTAAACTCAAGCTCTTAACTTTTGGGTATGCTGCTTTTCACTATGAAATGAGTGAAGAGAAAGTCCTGCAAAAAGATGCAATACCTGAAGAACAGGAGACTTTTTTTTTTTTTTTTTAATCTGCAGGAATCTCTGTAATGGGAACAGAAAACACTTGGTGATCTTGGTGTTAGAGCCGAGCAAAGGGCCCTATTTGCCAGAGAAAGGATGCATTAAAAAATAATAATAATAAATAAATAAATAAATAATCCTCAAATTTACCTTGTGACCAAAAGTGCTGGAATCACAAGGAAAATTTGGATTTCAATGAGGAAGCTCTTATACCCTGTTGGAGCACAACAACCAATCGCCACAAAAGCTGGTGCTTGGATATGCTGAGAGATCTTAGAACCTGCCTCAGATTCAAGGTTCCTCTAACCTTGTCTTATTTCACCCCCAAGCACAGGGAGAGACTCCCTTTGGAATTTCCTTATCTGACCAAGAAAGCTTATTTCCAAAGAAATAAAATTGTTTTAAACCCTCTTCCTAGGGATCTCATCAGATAACCAGGAAAAACCAATCACTATATAAGAGAAGAGACTGACAGTCCTCACTAGCCTGGACAGACTTTTCATCTATTCTTATGAGAGCAGCCCTAAGAGATTTCCTGAGGGATTTAGTCTGCATAATGAGACAACTTTTGTTGCTGTGCAGCTCCCCGCTCACATTCCCATGTCTGCCTCCCACCTCCCAGGCCCATAGATCTCTCTCTTGTGAAGAGAGTATTTAAACATCACCGTCTGGCCCCTATTTAAGTTCATATTTTGTATGACTCCCCTGCATATATGTACACATTAATAAATGTTGAATGCCTTTTCTCCTTTTAATTTGCCTTTTGTCAGTTGATTTTCAGCAAACTTTCAGAGGACAAAGGAAAAGTTTCCCCTGCCTCTCTACAACTCTCTAGTGCAGGAACAGGTACTAGGGACCTCATAGCTGGATAAAAGCTTGACATCCTACAAATCCTACATTTCCCTAACAAAAATGACAAGTCCCAAGCCATATATCTCTGGTCAGGTATGGTATGGGTTATTGAACAAAAATGATTTACTAAGGTTTTACTACTTCAACCATAGCTCAAACTCAATAGCAGCATTGCTTTAACATTTGCTTCTGAATGTTACAGAAATCAGGAAAGAACAGGAAAGGGGTCTCGGAATGATATTTGGGTCTGCCACTAACCTAGAAAATGATAAAGAAGAGAAGAGTTGACAGCTGCTAGACACAGAAAAAAAAGTTTCTTCTATCAAACCAATTCAAAATCACTTTAAACATAGAAAAAGTACCAATAAAAATTTCTTTATGAACTATCCTTGAAAAATTTAGAATGTGATACAGTTAGCTACACTAATGCATCTTATGTACTGGCTAATGTTGGGATCAGGGAAACCAAAAGACAAGGTCAGAGTCTGTCTGGAACAGTCTTCACCTAGATGAGGTGACCTCGAGGAGAAAGAAAGGTGGAATTATTATGAAGGATGAGACGAACATTGGCCAACATAAAAATATGTGTGAGAATATAAGAGATATATCAAAGATGAAGTAATTTCTAAGAGAAAAAAGATAAGAATCTCTGTGCTTATGAAATCATCTTTGCAAAAGTTATGACACTGAGAGAAATCTAACATAACCGACTCCATTTTGCTTCCAATCTCACAAGCTAACTGTCCTGAGTGTAGGTCAAGCTAACAGAATTATAGTTTAACTTTAAAGCAAGGATGATAATAGTCCCTTCCCCAAACTAAGTCCCTTCTGGTTGGGAACTGAAAACTGCCCTTGTAAAATTAACGAAAGACCACAGGGTTAGGATTATGGAAGGGGCCTGAATTCTGCTAAAATGTTAGTGTAGCTAAATGATAAGCAGTTATTGTATCCTAGCTTGCTTTTCTATAATTTCTTAGTTCTCAGGAGTCATGTAACCAGAGATCACAAGATTTGTGAATTCCCCAATTGCTCCTACAGATAATATTACTAACTTGGTCTTTGAGATATTTTTCAGACTTTTGCATTCTAGCAATGGACTGACTCCACCCAGACCCATGACTCATACCAAGGAACTGATTCAACCAGTCCAGAGGCTCCTACCCAGAAACTGACTCAGCACCTAAGAAATTTTCTGACCAAGATCCATGATTTCATCCCCAACCAATTAGCAGCACCCATTTCCTAGCCCCCTGCCTGCCAAATTATCGTTAAAAATCCTAGCCTCTGAGTTCTCAGGGAGGTGAATTTGAGAAATATCTCCCATTCTTCAACTCAGCTGCCTTGCAATAAATAAACTCTTTCTGTACTGCAACACCACTGTCTCAGTGTATTGGCTTTTCTGTGCAGCAGGCAAGAAGAACCCACTGGGCTGTAACACTTATTGCTGTCAAATTATGCCCCATCTACAGACAAAATGCACTCCCGGCAGCTAACTGAGACATTCAAGTTAAAGAAAAACTCGACAGCCATAGGAGGATGAAGGGGCAGTCACATACTCCATATATTTGGAAAATGTTGCAAAATTATTATGACTTCCCTTTCTGCACTCAAGCTAAACCAGTTCCTGTTATTGATGCCTATGGATGCCAAAATAGACTGCTGCTAAAAATTTCCCAATTGACCACTCGGAATTAACCAATAGAGACTTGTCGTTTTAGGCTTAAAAGTGGTCCAAGCAAGGCTCTGTTCCTGGCTCCCCAGATACTCCTCCCTTGCATTTCAGTTTTTGCCTTTATAATTTCTAACTCTCCAGTCCTTCCTCAGAGTGTACCTTTGTATTGTACCAAAGGCTGGGTCTATCCAATCTAGAGATAACTTTCAGAAAATAAAGCCCCTTTTATTGTCCGCACAGGTCTTACGGTCTTTTGTTAACATTTCTATTATTGTATTTCTATTACTTGCTAACAAATGAACCAACTGTTACTATTTTGCAATCATTACTCCATAACAGGAAGAATTAGTATGAATAATTAGTATAGAAAAGATGGTTGATGAAAATAGAAAATGTGGTGGATTCCTATAGGTACAGGATTTGGTTCTTAGGCTTCTAAGTTAAAAAACTCATAGCATATAACTTTCTGATGTTTACATTCAGAGTTACTACTGCTACTCTTTTCATATTAATGGAAAGCAAACCTAATAGTAGTAATCATATTTTTTCCTTACTTAGGGCTAACCGAAATATCTTTACCTAATGATATCACTAACAAAAACAAATATTAGGCTTTAAAATAATATGTTTAAAAGGATCATATTTTATAAAAAGTACAAATGAAATTGTGATGCAATTTCACAATCTTTTTTCTTTTCTAATTTTTCTAAAAAAATTTTCACTACTCATATAATTTTTAAAAGAGAGAATAGAAAGAGGTAAAATCTAATGAAATGATTTTCATTAACCCAAATTATCTATCACTAAAATGGCCATTTATTTATTTCTTAAAGTAACTATCATGAAGATCTTCTTCATGAAGACATGTGATGCTCAGATATTACAATAAAAGGGTATTAAGCTGGGTGCCATCTTGCCTCAGAAAACTTGATGCACACAAGTTTTGTGTATCAAAGAGAATGTTTACTCTGTAATTGGCTTTTCAACAGTTCATGAAAGATTATTACCTGTATTTGTTTCAACATATGTCCACAATATATAATTTTTATTTCACTATATTTAATTATATTTTAGTTTGGTTCATTCCTGCTGTCATATTCAGCTGCTGCAGTTTCAAAATTACACTAGATGAGAGACGGCTTTAAATAGCAAACCCCATCCATGCATGGTGCTAGTATCAGTATTGGAGGATAATATTTCCTGAACTGGACCCTAGTTTCTAGGATGCATCTTGTTTGAAGGCCAATGGTCTTCCCTCACTGATGATGTTGGTGAGTAAAAATTTCAGTATGGTAACTGCACCTTTTCATTGTGTTAAATGGTTTGTTGAGCTGTGTTATTCTTTGCTGATCATCACTCTTATCATTAACATGACAAGTTAAAATGATATTTGAATAATTGCAATCCATATGCGTAAATAGTTCCTGAAAAATACGAAGAGAACATATACGACTGTAGGAGGAACTATAAATGGATTGTTTAACTGACAACATAAAATGGACTTTTATAAATATAAATACACTGAGCATATCTGTTTTACGGTTTACAGTATTTACTATTTTTAACTTACATAGCTGGCCTAATTTTAGTTATATGGTCCTAGAAAAAATTCATGTGAAATGAATGTGACAATCAGTTCCATGTCCCAAGTAACTCACAGCCCTGATGTAACTAATTTTATCACCTAAGTTCCTAAAATGATAATTAAACTGGAGATGAGGTTCCATTCACAAATCTTGCATTTGGCTTTAAATTAAGTATTTTATAAAAACGTGAAGGGATGGTTAGATTAAACTGTTAGTAATCATGCCTTCAGCAGAGACATAATTTCAAAATCCTTCTGAAAATTGGACATTGGATTAACTGTAATACCAGCCAGTAGTATAACTTTGCCCACATCACAATCTGCTGATAATAAAACCAGAGATAGAATTTGAAATTTTTACTTCCCAGGTAAATCACTTACAATAAACCATCCAATTTTCTATCACATCATTGGATTATGGACAAGTACAATAAATTTCATAGATAACCAACAGTTAACATGAAAAAAATTAAGTAGAGACATTATTCCAAATATTATTACATCACTTTAAAAGTTTTTGGACAAGTGCATTTTAAAGTTAAAATAAAATCTTATATGGACCAATTTTCTAAACAGCCTACACACACCCCTTAGGAACTTGAATGTTTGCTGCCAAGAGTTCAGCATGCAGAATTCAGCCTGTGACACTTTTCGTGTAATGGGATTATCCCACTATTTGCCCCACCCCTAATCAGGGTAAGGTTACTCAACAATAGGAGCACTTAAAGAGAAATCAAAGATCATTAGGGAAAATACTCTGAGACACAGCAACTGAATCACATAATTATCAAAGGTTTAGGATATGTGACTCCTCTGTCATATTACTTGGCACTAAGAGTTCTGAACAAAAAAGCTGACAAACTTGTGATTTTGGGCACTTTATGTAACTTGTTCACCAGGACAACTAAATTCTTTGTGGCATCTGAAACTAAATTTAAAAAATATATACTTATGGACATTTAAGCTATCTGAGGTAATACATTTAGATCAAGTACTTTAGAAGAAATATTAAAATCTCTGCAGATCATAGAGTGAAATATCCAAATAACATTTTATTATGTAGGATTCACTGTTTTTTGTGTTTAACAATTCATAAATATAAAAAAGTATTATTATAAGTATCACCATGGCATTAGAATTTCCTAAACTACAGATTCTATCTCATTAAATATTCATGCATGCCAGGTTTTCATACTTGGTCCTCTCATTCTGAAGAGTTTTATTAGGGAAACTCATCCATACCCATGAATTCAAGTCCCCCTGAACACGTAGTTCTGAGATCCAGAACCATATATTTAACTGCCTGCTGGACATATCCGCCCCCAAGGTAGACCATCAGGAACTGCTAGCACAAATCGACCACAAAAAATCCAACAACCCTTTATATCCCCTTCTCCGTATCTTCACAAATAAAACTACCTACCATTCTGACTCAGCATGTTAATGGGGTACACATAGGGGAGAGAAGATATAGTCCAAGCCCCTTAAAAGTACAAAATGATATCAAAGATCCACCCACATAAAACTTAGAGCCACAAAATATACAGTATTCTATAGCTAAAAAAAAAAAAAAAAAAAGTTAAAAGTAAAAGGATAGAAAAGGTAGACCATGCTACAGTAATCAAAAGAAAAAATGGAGTAGCTATATTAATATTAAAGTATATTTCAGAGCAAAGAATATTGCCAGGGATAAAAAAAACTTAATAATAATAAAGGCGTCAATTGTATAAAAGGATATAACAATCCTATTGTGCTTAGGTTTATGCACCTAATAACAGAGCTTGAAACTACACAAAGTAAATACCTAATAAAACTGCAAAGAGAAATACGCAAATCTACAATCATGGTTGGAAACCTGAATATTTCTTTGTCTATAATTGATAGAAAAATAGATAATTGGCAACAATGCAGGAGACTTAAATTACACTATCAAGTAACTTGACATAACTGGCATTTATAGAATAAAAAGAATAGCAAATTAAACCTCAGGTAAGCACAATAAATAAATAGCAGAGCAGAAATCAACCAAAAAGAAAAAAATAGAAAAAATCAATAAACTCCAAAGCTCATTCTTTAGAAAATCAACAAAGTTGATAAACTGCTAGCCAGACTCATGGAGAAAAACTGGGTGAAGACACAAATTATCAATTAAAAAAGGGGCCATCACTACAGATTTTACAGAAAGTGAAATAATAAGTGTATTTTATCAATAACTTTATATCAAAAAAATTCAACAACTTAGGTGAAATTGTTTTCTTAAAAGATACCAACTTCTACAGTTCACTCAAGAAGAAACAGATAACCTACTTATTTTTAAAATTGACTGTGTAGCTTTTTCACAAACAAAGCTCCTGGCCCAGATGGCTTCACTGGTGAATTCTACCAAAAATTTAAGAAATTCTACACAGCTCTTCCAGAAAATTGGAAAGGACAAAAATACTTTCCAACTTCTTCTGTGAGGCAAGTGTTAAGGAAAAACCAGAGATATATTACAAGAAAAAATAAAACCTATGGATGATATCCTTTGTGAACATGGATGAAAAATCAAATTAGTAAATAAAATTCAGTAATATGTAAGAAGAATAACACATCATAACAAAGTTCATCCCATAATGCAAATTATCTTAACAATAAAATATAATGAATGTAATTCACCATATTAACAAACTAAATGAGAAAACCCATATAATCATCTCGGTAGATTTAGGGAAAAACAAGTTTGACAAAATTCAATATTCATTCTTCATTTTAGAGTAACTTTCAGCAAGCTATGAATTTAGAATTTTCTGGACTTGATAAAGAGCACCTGGGAAAAACCTACAGCTAGTAGCATACTTAAATTAACAGCCTAAGACTGAACAATTTTCCCCCTAGGGTCAGGAATGACACAAGGATGCCTATTCTCAATACTTCTTCTATAGTACTGTACAGAAGGTTCTAATCAGTACAATAGGCAAAGAAAATGAAATGAAAGACATCTGGACTGGCAAGGAAGGAAAATTGTCTTTATATGTCCAGTGCTCGTTCTACCATACCTCTAACTTCATGATTTATATTTTCCATCTCTTTCTGTATCTTAAATAGTAAAAGAAATCTACAATTAAAATTATGGCAAGAATGTTTATTAACAGTTACATATTTTCTATAAAGAACACAATTTTATTTTTCGAACGGATGACCCAAGAAAACTGTTATCTATGAAACAGAATATCATTGCCGGCCAAGAACCCTCTTAGCAACCCCTTTTAAACATACTGTTTTTAAAAATGTCCTACTAAATTTTTGTCTTAGAATTATCATCTAACTATCTGCCCCTGTCAAGCACAATGCCTTATCACAGGTTCCAAGTAATACAAAGGCAAAAGAATAAAAGCTAAGACAAAGACGGCCTTCACATAGTTGTGTCACACTTAAATGTCATATTGTCTCTTTAAAAATCTTCATATTACAAGCTAATTAATTTATTCACTTAGATGATAAAAGTTATCTCTTCAAAATATCCCATTATAGAGTGAAATCCTTTTCTCATTCTATTTGGGAAAGACTTAAAAGACTAATAAAGTTATTTCTTCAACATCTTTACTTACTTCTTGGTTGGTTACTTGGTTCAGGCTTCCTCTTTATAGTAATGCTTTGAAATGTGTTATGTTCAGATCTATTTTGTAATTTTATAGTGAGATTACATTATAGACCCTAAGTTTGTGTGTGTGTCTGTATGTATTATTTCTGACACTCAGTGTGTCTTCACATTCATTCATAAACAGATTCTGATGAATAAGAAAGCATAAATTCTTGTGTGGATAATGAATTATCATGACAATATGCTTTTACTCTCTTTATTAAAATAGATCATACTAAGGGATTTATTTTTTAATCCTACTAAGGGGTAAACATTGGAAGACTTTTAAAAGAAAAATAATTCTATTTTCTTTTAGTAAGATGACCTTATGTCCCACTTCAATCAGTTACATCTTTGCACCATTATCCCAGTTCTGTCCAGGTTAGTATTTGTTCTGGGAAAAATGTCCTGGCTGAAATGATCAACAATATGGTCATCCTGCCTTTTAGAGAGATAACTCTGAGCCTCAGAAAATGTTCATATCTTTTGATACATTAATCCTTCAAGAAATCTATGCAAATAAAATAATTACAAATGCAGAGATACACATTTGTATAGAAATATGTCCATTATGAGATTATTTATAATTCAGTGTAAACACAGTTGTAAACAATGTAAATAGAAGAACCACTAAATAAGTAACTGTTCATAAATAAATGGAATATTATACATAACTTACATATTATGGTTTTTCAAATGTTCAATTAATAATAAATGCTCAAAATGTAATTTTGATAGAAAAAATAAAGTGCAAAATGTGTATATAGTATAATCTCTACTCTGTTACATATATTTCATGCATAAATACATACACATACAAACACCCCATTCAGAAAAATAGAAATGTGCAAAATGATGAATGGTTATGGATAATTATTATGGGTCCTATATTTTCTTCAAACTGCTGTGTTTTTCAAATTTTGTTTAATAATGTGTCACTTTATAAACAACAACAACAAAACAGTGTCACAAGAATATAAGAAAGAGAATCAGGATGACTAGAAAAAATCTACCACTTTGGAATTTGGGCAGTAGAGAAATCAATTTGTATAAGTAAATGAGGCATAAAGCAAGAAGCATCTTTGAAAATAACATGGTAACATTGGTTAGTAACATAGGTCATTTTCTGTGCTGTTGTTCTTTTCACACATTACTAATTCAAACAGTAATTCAAACAGAAAAGTATCTAAAATTGAGTACTTACTTAAACTAACAACTAGATATCAATTTGAGTCTAATATTGTGAACACTTTAAAGATAAACTTTTTTAAGTGGAACATGTTTATTAAAGGCTAGCAGCTAAGATTGAAAAAAAAAAAACCACTTGAAAGCCTGTTGTATACAGAACTCTTAAAGATCCTGGGAATGGTTATCTGAGGGAGAAAATTTAAGTGGACATAGATTTTGCATCATCGAGTGAAGAAATAGCTAATGGTCAGAGCTAACCACTTAAAAATTACTATCGGCCGGGTGCAGTGGCTCACACCTGTAATCCCAGCACTTTGGGAGGCTGAGGTGGGTGGATCACGAGGTCAGAAGATCGAGACCATCCTGGCTGACACGGTGAAACCCCGTCTCTACTCAAAATACAAAAAACTTAGCCGGGCGAGGTGGCGGTCGCCTGTAGTCCCAGCTACTCAGGAGGCTGAGGCAGGAGAATAGCGCGAACCCAGGAGGCAGAATTTGCAGTGAGCCGAGATTGAGCCACCGCACTCCAGCCTGGAAGACAGAGCAAGACTCCGTCTCAAAAAAAGAATTACTATCCACCAAACAGATCGAATATCACAGTGCAAAAAAGCCCACATGACAACCAATTTGGAATCTGGTATTGTTTTTAAATACACTCTCTTAATCTTGTTTTAGAGAAAGGAGCTAGGCATCAGATGGGTATTTAAACTAACTGTTCCGTAATGATCTCTCCAAATCTGGCATAATGTGATGTTAATATTACTGAGATTTAATCCACGTTTCTCACATTTCTTTTTACATCAAACTGTAAGATAAAGCTGATGTTCCATCATTTAATAGCCAGTTAGTGATTCTTCTCAGTCACTTCACTGTTCATTAGCACTCCCACTAGAGGTGGAGGGGGCAGAGAGGAGTTCACTTAAATGAGTTGACTGCTGTGCATGTTAAAAGTTGGAATAATTATTTCATGCAAGTATTCAATACTACTGGCCAAAGTGGTGAATTGGTATATGCATATGCTCCCTTAACACTTTATCCTGATTATCTATTTCCCTTTGGTGTTTTTTGTTTGTTAACTAAACCTACAATTGAAGACTTAGAATATAGTTGTCATCTCAGCCCTGAAATGCCAAATCTGTGACAATATTAATATGGTAATGGTGAGCTCATCTAGCCTAACTCATAGTTCTAATTTTATATACCTTATATATTTTCGTATGTACATGGCTGATTCTTTGTCCTTCTCTACTGTGACTTTCAAGATAAATGGCATTCATACCAAGAAAATGGTCTGTTAAAATCTCTAGGCGTCATTATTTTAGATTTCTGGGTAAGTTCTAATCCAGGGTTTATTTACAGAAAATAGACTACATTGACCATGTTAAAAAATTGTCTTTTTATTGTGGTAAAAAAAAAAAACACATAACATAAAATTTACAATTTTAACTTTAAGTGTCAAAGTTCAGTAGTATTAAGTATATTCACGCTGTTGTGAAACAGATATCCAGAAGTTCTTTTTCTTGCAGAACCAAAACTAACTCTGTAATACGTCACCTCCTCAATTTGCAGACCTACAGTAGCGAGAAGCTTGCAATAAAATAAAACCTCTACTTCCTTTAAAAAAAAAAAAATATTCACATGTTCCTGGCAACATGGCTGCCCCCACATATCCCCATGTGTGTAGTACATCATGGTGCTCTATATTTGCATATTAAAAGACTAGGGTAGGAGGGCCAGCTTTTTCCACAGGCCACGTGAATGACATGCCTGGTCAAACCAATCCCCTGAGCCCTATGCAAACCAGACACTGCCTCCTCCAGCCTCCACATATATATCTGGCTGGAGTCTACCACACTTGGGGACCTCCTCTTTCAGCTTTGGAGGTTTCCTTCCTCTGTCTCTGTACGAAGGAGCTTCTTCCTTCTCTCTTCTCCCTTCCTTCTTGCCTATTAAACTCCCCTCTCCTTAAAACCAAATATATATATTTTTTATATATATATATATACAGGAAGATGAAATAAAATACCTCCAACTGTCTCCCTTTCCCAGCAAAAAAGTATATATAAAAGAGAGGTTAGAAAAATATGTTTTAATTTGTTTTTAATTTAGCAACTTAAGATGTTGTAATAATTAGAAATTTATTTTTTTTTACCACCAAGTAATCATTTCCACATTATTGGACAGGTTCATGAGTTTTACTGCTTCATTGTCATTTAATGATCCTGAAAATAAGCCCACATTTTTCTTGAGTTCTTTATGCCCCCCGCAAAAAAAAAAAATCCAAGTTACTTTAGACAATGCAGCAACTCAAAGATTTCACTTTGCATTATTTCTTTCTTATGAACATTTAAAAGCTAAATTATTTTCTTTCATCCTATCCCTAAATTCAAGGTTTCTAGAAGATAGATTTCTTGATTACTCATGTTCTTGAAAATGACTAAATACAAAATCTTCTCTAAAATAAGTGTCTGATTGAATGTTGCTTCTCCAAAAACAAATGTCTCATGATATGACCCAGAATACATATTTCTCAGCCCAAGTCAAGAAAAAAAAAAAAGTAGTGTCTGAAGTTTTAAGATTTACAAAAGGGAATCCAGTAAATACTTAGCAAAGCATTCATTGCAGTTCACCAGCACTTTAATCTGCTGATTAAGAGACAAAAAATAAAAATAAAAATAGAGCTCTAAAACTCCTAAAACCTACTAAATAATCTGAGATAAAACCACCACTTCTTAATTCCCAATCTTATAATGTTCTTTTCTATAGTTCTATTTGTCAACACAGGTCATAAACTCACTTTGTATTGCATAGGGCTTTTAATCAGGTCTTTAAGCAGCTCAATGATTCTAACTGTATATTTTCCAATTTATTATAGATACATCTCTTAAATTATACTTTGCTTGCCCAAACTGAAAAACACGGCATATTATATAACTGCAAGTTCCTCCCACACAACTATTTTAAGTTCTAGTATCAGCCAAGATAATGACGTTCACTAGAAAATACTATCTATAGCAGGTTTAAATATCTATTTTTAAAAAATATTCCTTAATCCAAGGATTAAGCGTGCCCTAAATGAAAGGCGCCGAGCTATGTGGGGTTGGTAACATAAAGGTGGAGAGCTATCCCTGTCCTCAGTCAGTTTTCAATCTACCTAGGATGATATGTATAAGAAAGAGAATAACTGTATTTTAGATGACAAAATTTATTATTCAATCTAGCACACTTTTAAGACTGAAAGAGGTGCTCTTACAAATTAAGCAAGAATTTGGGAGAATCATTTGAACACAAGAGTTCAAGGCTACAATGGACTCTGACACGCCACTACACTTCAAGTTGGGGACAGAGCAAGGCTCTGTCTCTAAAAAATTTAATTTATTTTAAATTTAGAAAGCAAAAGAGATCAAGCAAGGATAACAGACATAAATGTCCAAGGAAAACTGGAACATATAATCACCCTAACTATGGCATACAATGCTTTGTAGTTTACTAAGTTGTTTCAAAAATCTATTTTCTTTCTGAAAACAAAGATATGAGATTAATAAACACAATACTATCCCCACTTTTAGATGCGAAAACTGAGGCTCAGAGAAGCTAAAGGACTAATCTAAGGTCACATAGCTAATAAACGTTAGGTTCAATGCTTGAACTTAGCTTTTCTAATTTCAAATCTAATGTCTTTCCACTATAACACATTGCTGCATCAATAACTGTAACCACAAGATACATAGCTAAATTCTACAATCACAACTTGAAAGAAACATGGTTCTTCTGATTATAATATCCACATAAAGATATAGGGAGAAAACATTTACCAATTTGAAAGTATTACTATTTTGATGGTAAAATATATTTGTGGATAAATAAGGGTAGATTAATAAAAGGAAACATTGTATATGATGTACAGATTACTTACAAAAAATAGTTAAAACAATTTCAAAATGTAAAGAGGTATGTCCTCCTCATCATTATTATTCAAATTGTCTTGCAAGTTGTAACAAATGAAGAATACTGGCTAAGAAGACATAAAAACATCTTTTTTGCTAATAAGATTATACACATAGAACATTCAAGAATCTGTAATAAAAATGACAATAAACAATAATCACTAAAAAACTTTAAGATTGATAAGATGGCTAGATTTAAGATAGTTTTAAATCAGAAATTTTTCTAATTTCTGTTGATAAGGTCCTCATCCTATCAGTTTCAGGCACCTCCAGACCGCTCCTCATTCTGTATAGATCTCTGTTCTAGCTGTATGAGGTTTTTATGTTCTTGAACGGAGTTTAGAACATCCCACCTCTAAAGTACCTTGTTTGGAAAATTTCTCCAAATTCCAAAGCTACTATTAGAGCAATGATTGCTCTATCTATGACCACTAGGATTTACTAAAATCTTTCCTTTCAGGACAAAGAGACTGTCTGAAATTCTGCACCTAATCTTTGACTACTAGCAGCAAATTTATGGCCATATAAAAATTGCCAATTTGTCTCTGCTTCTACTCTTCAAGAATGTATAAATATTGACATTCACTCTCAGAGCATTCAATGCAGACAAGGAAAAAAAATGTCCATGATAAAAAGGATATGTATGTGTTTTTAGAACATCGTCTGGTTCATAACTGGCTTTCTCATAGCCCGGTACAGCCCACTTTTTATGCCTGTTTTTCAGCTTTTATAATTGATTTCTAAAAAGATAGCAAACTCTGAGAAACAAGTTTATTTATCAATGCAATTTATATATCACCCTTTGAAAAACTGCTGGTAACATTAAAATAATTTTCATTTCATTGTTGTGTTGAGATTATTCCCTCACACCTTTCATCTATTTTGACTATAACAGGCATACGTGACCAAAAGCATGGTACTCCTCAAGAATATAGAAATAAAGGAAATACCAACTTCTGCTTCCGAGAAAACGGAGTACATGTACTTTTCCCTCTTCTTTCCTTGAAGTACAACTAAAAACTCTGGGCATTATATAAAATAAGCATTGGAAGACTCCGAAAGTAAAGAGGAGGTGGCACGCTAGCTAGGGACCTCATCACCCAAGGAATGACGCAGTGGTGCGTTCCCTAATTTTTCTTTTCATTTCAAATATCTCAGAGTTGGAAGTAAAGAAGTCAGCAATCCAAGAATAACAACAGATACAGACCAAAAAAAAAACAAACAAAAAAAGACCCAAACCAAACCAAAGCCTACTCTCTCTACCTTGAAGAACAGGAAAATCTCCAAACCCATGGAAACTAAACAGCGTACTTTCTGACTATGGGTCAGAAAGAAAGCCTCAAGGGAAATTTTTAAAAACACAGTTAAATTAAAATGAATTGGCTGGGCGCAGTGGCTCACGCCTGTAATCCCAGCACTTTGGGAGGCCGAGGCAGGTGGATCACGAGGTCAGGAGATCGAAACCATCCTGGCTAACACGGTGAAACCACGTCTCTACTAAAAATACAAAAAAAAATTAGCCGGGTGCGGTGGTGGGCACCTGTAGTCCCAGCTACTCGGGAGGCTGAGGCAGGAGAATGGTGTGAACCCGGGAGGCACAGATTGCAGTGAGAAGAGAGCGCGCGCCACTGCACTCCAGCCTGGGCGACAGAGTGAGACTCCGTCTCGGAAAAAAACAAATAATAATAATAATAATATACAACATACCAAAATTTGGGGAACACAGCTAAAGCAGTGGTAAGAGGGAAATTTATAGCACTGAATGCTTAAATTAGAAAAGAGGAAATGTTTAAATCAACAATTTGAGTTTTCACCTTTAAGAACTTAGAAAAAGAGCAATAAAAATAAGAGCAAAAACCCAATTATTTGAAAAGATTAATACAATTGAGAAATCCCTAGTAAGACTGACAAAGGATAAAAAGAGAGAAGACAAAAACTGCTAATATTAGAAATGAAATGGGTATCACTACAGATTTGCAGACATCAAAAAATAAGGAAATACTAGAAACAGCTCTATATACACAAACATGAAAACAAATGAAATAGACAAATTCCTCAAAAAGTTTAAATCGTCATAATTAACCCAATAAGAAACAGATATTTTTGAATCGCTTTATAATTATTAGATAAATCAAGCTGATAATGTTAACACTCTCGAAAAAGAAATTGCCAGACCTAGATGGTTTCACTGGAAAATACTACCATATTATTAAAGAAGAATGAACACAAATTCTACATGATCTCTTCTAGAATACTGCACAAGAGAAACACTTCCAAGTTCATTTTACTAATCCAGTAAAATCAGACAGGGATAATACCAAACAAAAAATTAAAGGACTCATATCCATCACGAATATACACAAAAATTCTTAACAAAATAGAAGGAAATAAAATTCAGCAAATATTTTAAAAATTACACACCATGACCAAGTGGAGTTTATTCCAGTGATTCAATGCTGGCTTAATATTCAAAAACCCAGCAATGTAATCTACTCTATTAACAGGTTCCTATACAAACCCTATCAAGATTTCTTATAGATACAGACAAGATTATTCTAACATTCATATGAAAGTCAAGGAACTAGAATAGCCAAAGTATTTTGAAAAAGATGAATAAACTGGGAAGAATTAAAGTATATCCAATTTCAAGATTTACTCCATAGCTACAGTGACTAAGGCTGTGTTGTATTGGCATAGACAAATAGGTCAATAAAACAGAGTAGAGAACTCAGAAATAGATCCACAGCAATATGCCCAACTGGGTTTTGACAAAGATGCAAAATTCAATGAAAGTAAGCCTTTTCAATAAATGATACTAGAACAAATGGATATCTGTAAACCAAAAAGTGAACATCAACCTAAACCTTATACAAAAAATTCAAAATGAATCATGGACTAAATATAAAATGTAAGAATAGGTTTGGAGAGTCAAAACCAAAAAATAAATCAGATAGAACCAGTATTAAATGAGCAGACAGCTATTCATTCACTAAAAGAAGGCAATTGGTAAAAGGTTCTGGTATAGAGTCTCCAAACATGCATTTGATTTTTGAATATCCCATAAATATGTTTTGACAACTTTATGCCAACTTTCAAACCCTGAAATGGCACCGGCTACCAGGCAACAAGTCAGTTGCTGAAGGTCACTATATACTATGGTGCTTGTGTAACTAATTAAATTTTTATTGCATTTTGCCTCATTACTTCACAAAATTAGTGAAACACTGAAAAATTCAATTGCTGTCACTAGTGATAGGAAGTATGTCATATTAATCCAAGTGAACTTGAGGGAAAGATGCAAATTATTGAATGTATCCAAAATAGCAAATTCTTAGCTTCAATGAGATATTTGTTCGATTTAAACCATCAAGTCTATGTCAATTAGAAAAGGATACAATTAAATATTACAGCATAAACATTAGAAACATATTGTTGAAGAAAGTCCCTACAAGTGAGGAGTAATTAGAAATGTTTAATTATTTTTAGTTCTATGGAAAAGGAACTCATGTTAGAACAAGTAAATACTGTCCAACTTTTGCACATTTGACCCTGGAACACATAGAAGGATGATCTCTTTGTTGACACGACTTGATGGATTAGCCTGAAAACGAAAGTTCACAGCAGGGAACAAAATGATTCTTAATAATTCTAAAATTATCTGCATGAAGATTTCAAAACCCAGGTAAAAAATACATTGGCCAAAAGTGACTACCAGCCAAGACAGAGAGTCTCATTATACAAGACATCATCAGAAACCCAACATGAACAATGAAGAAATTCTCAGCCTTAATGAAGTAACTTTAAAATACGTTTTATATATATATATAAAAAAGATGTATATAAAATATATAAATATACAAATATATAAATATATATATATATATATTTTTTTTTTCCACAGAAGAAAACCCTTAAATAGAGCTACCCTGAAACTTACTGGTAAAAATAAACAAGAAAGGCTTATTGTACTGAAAAGAGATACATGAGAAAGAAAAACAGTTCCTAAATTTCATTTCCTAAGGTCAGGGATGGAAATAAAATTAAAATACCTTGACAAAGGGAGTAGGAACCAGGTCTAGAGGTGAAAAATACTCCAAAGAAACATCACCACAACCAGTAATTGGTTGTATATGGGGCTAGATTAAAAAGAAAAGTCAAAGAAATGAAAGCCTAAGATAGTGAAGAGATAGATGAATTCAAATGGAATGTATTAAATGCACTGTTCACTTCCTATGTGCCAGGTGTTATGTGAAGATGAGTGGTTTAGACACGTTGAGTTTAAGGAAACAATAGGCATTCAAATGGTGAATTTAAGTAATGATGAGAGAAGTCCAAGATAGATATAAATCTCTAAGAATTATTTATATAGATATAATCATTAAATACCTAAAAGAAGTACAAAGTAAGAGAGAAAGGATTGAGAACCTGGATTTTAGAAAGCATTCCTATTTCGAGAAAAGAAGAAGCAGAAAGCTAAGGATGATAAAGTTGTAGCTTCAATCTTCACTCCAGGCCCCTGAACAATACAGTAATTGCCCTTATCCATTGTTTTGCTTTCTATGGTTTCAGTTACCCATGGTCAACCATGGTCCAAAAATATTAAATGGATAATTCCACAAATAAATAATTTAGAAGTTTTAAATTGCATGCTGTTTTGAGTAGCATGATGAAATCTCATGCCATCCCACTCCATCCCACCCAGGATGTGACTCACCCATTTGTCCAGCATATATATGTTATGTTTATGCTGCCCACCCTTAGTCATTTAGTAGCCATCTCATTTATCAAATCAACTGTCAAGGTATCATAATGCTTGTGTCCAAGTAACCTTTATTTTACTTAATAATGGCCATGAAGTGAAAGAGTAGTGATGCTGGTATATTGTTATAGTTGATCTGTTTTATTATTAGTTGTTGTTGATCTTTTTCTGTGCCTAACATATGAATTAAACTTAATCATAGGTACATATAGGAAAAAAACATGGTATATATAGGATTCGGTACTATCTGCAGTTTCAGGCATCTGCTGGGGGTCTTGGAATGCATACCCCTCAAAGGGAGACTAGTGAACTGCCAAAACATTATGAATTGACAAAACTGCAAGAATATTCTATGCTTGATACATTGGAAAAGAAGCAGACTAAGGGAATGAGTAGGCAGCCTAGGAAAAGGTCATGAAAAATCTCCAAGAATTTGAGATCTTGGCAAAAGCATAAAAGCCTGCTAAGGGAAACACACTGAGTAGGAGAAACAATATGATGTCTAAAGGTATCCATCCTCAGGACGATAATGTATTCTGACTGCATAAGACAGTATTATTTTTTAATCTCAGAAAAGAGAGAAGAGACCAGGTCTCAAATAAGACAATAAACAGCCCTAGCACGTATTTGCTCAAGCAACAATAATAATAACAATACTCAGCATTCAAACTGTTAGCCCAGAGGGCCAAATAAGTTATAAATTCAGTGGAAATTCTGAATTCCACTGAATTCAGAAAATTCATTCTGCCCATGTTATACATAACTAAGATAATAAAGTAAATATACATGCTACTCTTACTACTACTACTTATATACACAAACATGCAAACTGGAAACGATCATTGCACAGATGAAGAACTCAGCTATGAGGAGAAAAAGGAAAGAAAAATAAATATAAGGCAAATAAAAAAGAGATTTTTCCCAAAATATTTGTCACACGAAACATGTAACAAAACAAGAACTCAAAAATAAGATGATAAAACAATATAACAACCAACCTGGGAAACAAAATGAGACTCTCTCTCTACAATTTTTTTTTAATTGCCAGATGTGGTGGCACATGGCTATAGTCCCAGCTACTTGAGAGGCTGAGGTAAGAGGATTGTTTGAGCCCAGGCTACAGTGAGCTATGATCATGCCACTTCACACCAGTCTGGGTGACAGAGCAAGAGTCTGTCTCAAGGAAATAAAAAAAGTTGGGGGGAGAATACAATGAGATTCAAAAGAAAAAGGAAGATTCCAGAACTAAAAAAACAAAAAACAAAAAAAAACAAAAACCACCACTATCAACCACTGTGAATCTAACATCATTAGGTAACTAATACATTTTAAAAAGCAAGGAATAGAATAGACTCAGCTACAAGTCAAATTAGTGATATAGAAGGAAGACAGATTTTATGATAATAATGTGAAACATTTTTCTCACTTGGCTCCTAGGATTATACTCTCTCATGGTTCTCTTTCACCTTCCACCCTCACTGGACACTCCTTCTCAGTCTTCCTTGCTGTTTCCTCTTCAACTCTCCACCTCTAAACATTAGAGTGCTTCACATATCAGACTTCAGATGGCCTTGATTCTCTATTCTTACTTATTTGGTGATCTCATCCAATCTCACTGTTTTAAATTTCGTCTTGTCTGGTTGATCTTAAATGTGTATCTATTGCACAGAACTCTCCCCTGTACTCCACATTCATCTATCTAACTACTTTCTCAACATCTCCACTTGGCTATCTAACCAGCATTTCCTAACTTAACAAGTCTAAAACTGAATTTTTTTTTGCCAACTGTCCCACAGTAAAACCTATTCTTCATTCAAGTCTTCATCTCAGTAAATGTCAATTCATTTCTTCAATTTTCTTTGGCCAAAAACTGGCACATAATTCTTAAATCTTCTATATTGCTTGTATATCATATGTAATTCTTTAGTATTAACAGATGCTCTCAAAATTATATCTAGAATCTGACCACTTCTTATTACCTTCCCCATTACCACCCTATTGCAAACAACCTGATTATTACATTAGCCTCCTAGCTGGGCCACCTGCTTCTGTCTTGACCTCCCTACAGGATATTTTTCATGCAGCAAGAAGAATCATTTAATGTCAGAATTCAGACCAAGTCACTGCCAGCATAAAACTCTGTAGAGGAAAGACTCTAGGGTGATCCTTGCCCTTTGATATTCATGTCATTATGTAATCTCCTCCCTTTGAGAAGGCAAGAGCTATGACTTGCTTATATCCAGTAGAAAATGGCAAGACTAGTATAATGTTATCTCCATAATTACACTATGTAAGACTATCTCATCAGACTAGACAGAGAGGCTCTCATTGCGGGCTTGATGCAGTGAACAACCATGTAAAGAAGTCCACGTGACAAAGAGCTTCAACAGCATCTAGATGCTGCAGGTGGCCTCTAGGACCTGAGGCAGCCTGCAGCGGACAGTCAGCAAACAGTTGGGACCCTCAATCATAAAACTGCAAGGAAATAAATTCTTCCAGCAATGTGAATGAGCATGGCAGTGGATTCATCCTCAGTCAAGCCTCCAGTTGAGAATGCAGGCTGGCTAGTGCATTGAATGAAGCTTTTTAAGACTTCAAAGCACAAAACAGACTCAAGCCATGCCTAGCATCCTTACCCACAGAAACAATAAGATAATGTGTGTGTTGTTTTAAGCTACTTAATTTGTGAAAATGTATTACACAGTAATAGAAAACTAATATTTCCTCCAATGGCTTTCCATCTTACTCAGAGTAAAATCTCAAGTTATTTCCACAATTTGGCCTATACCCAACTCTGACTCATCTTCCATTACCTATATTTCTCACTTTCTCTAGCTACAATGGCCTTTATGTTGCTCCTCAAATATGAAAAACTTGCCACTGGCTCAGGGATCTCAAACATTCTGCCTGAATGCTGTTTCCAGAGATATCCTCCTTAGCTCACAACCCTCACCTTCTTTAGATCTCTAGTCAAAGATTATTTTGTCGGAGACACCTTCTCTGAAAAAAGTAAATCTTATCCCCAACCAATATGCATTGCAAATATGTGAATGCTATACTTTCTCGTTAGCACTCACATATCACCGCCTAATATGCATTCATTCATTTATTTATTGTATTTCTCTCTGCACCAGAATGTAAACTGTAAGGAGGTACAGACTTTGTTTTGTTAACTGTTGTAAACTTATACATGGAAAACATTTGTTAAATAAACAAATGAATAGATGAGTAGATAAGTTAATGAACAAATTAACAATCAGAATGAATACACTATGAAATTGAAGAAATTAGAGAGAAGTTAATGGATACAAAGAGTAAACAAAATAATTTAATATAGAGATATGTTTTATGTAACAAATGGAACAGAAAATGCATCCATGGCTACAATAGATGCTAACTTCCTAATTCTTTACTATCTAGGCAGGAAAAATAATAACTTTTCCACTCATGAGAAATAGGCTGCCTTCACACCTCTTCACAGCAACTGCCAAAAAACAATGGAGCAATGAGTAAAATGTTCTAAGAGAAAGAGAGTGTGACCTTAGAATTTTATATTCATCAAACTTTTCCTTTGAGACTGAGGCAGCTGACTTTATTAGGCACACAAAGTTATAGGAAACGTAATTTTTACACTAGCTTCATGAAAAGTAAAATCCTATGCTAATGAAGAAATGTATAAAATAAGGAACTCAAATAGAAATAAAATTAATGAATAAGGGTTGGTAGGCATTACATCAATTTAAATAATTTATTTAAACAACTATAGCAATTGGTAGGAAAATATAATTTGAATGTTTTAAACGTTGACAAAGAAAAATAATATAACCAATAAAACTGAAAGATGGTACGCAAGTGGCTGAAAGAAGTACTTTCTTACAATTAACATCGGAGAAAATTTATATTATCTCAACCTGAAGCATGAAATTGTTTAAAAATGACCCAAAAAACTTAATCCTTCATAATAATTTTTCTAACCTTAGATCTTTTAGGCTTTTTTGTACACATTTTTTCTGTGGATGGTCAGATCGTAAATACTTTAGACTTTGCAGACCACATACAATCTCTGTTGCTTATTATTCTGTCTTTTACAACCCTTTAAAAATGTTAAAAAAAAAAAAAAAAAAGTTTTAAGCCCTTAAGCTGCACAAAAACAGGCCATGAGCTGGATTTAGCCTGCTGACTGTAGTTTGTTGACACCTGGCTTACAATGATGTAACACTGAACCAAAATTCCATTGTTTCTTCAGTTTCACTCTAGAATCTTTTGATTCTGTTAAATTTAAGTAAAACTAATTGTGGTATTTTGTATTTCCAAATTATATTATAATGTGTAGAACTTCCATTTCTGGCCAAGATGAAATAAGGGCTAAATTTTCCTTCCATCTGGAACAACTAAATAAATGAACCAAATATAAGAAACATTTCTGGACTTTGGAAACCACACAATGAAGGGTCAATGACTCCTGAGACATATGACCCACACAAAATTAGCCTTACAATTGCCCCCAGATTACTGCCTGGAGGGAATTTCTGGCAATGAAGGAAGCCAGGTGGAGCCAGGCAAGCTCCTTGAGTTGAAGGGGACCTGGTAGTCTGGAGAGATCAGGAAGCAGAATACCAGAGTGGAGAGATTTTATGGAGAAAGAGGTCCAGAGATATAAAAATGTACTCTAGAATCTTCAGCTAAATAATGATGCATGTAAGGAAACTACCCAAGACCAAGAACAGAACCACCCCAAAGTAGAAGAGGAAGCTTAAACAAATTCACAAGAAAAAGAACAAAAACCATCAAAAAGTGGGCAAAGGACATGAACAGACATTTCCCAAAAGAAGACAGCCAACAAACATATGAAAAAAGCTCAACACCACTGATCATCAGAGAAATGCAAATTAAAACCACAATGAAATACCATCTCACACCAGTCGAATGGTGATTATTAAAAAGTCAGGAAACAATAGATGCTGGCGAGGCTGTGGAGAAATAGGAATGCTTTCACACTGTTGGTGGGAATGTAAACTAGTTCACCCATTGTAGAAGACAGTATGGTGATTCCTCAAAGGTCTAAAACTAGAAATACCATTTGACCCAGCAATCCCATTACTGGTATATACCCAAAGGAATATAAATCATTGTACTATAAAGACACATGCACACTTATGTTTATTGTAGCACTACTTACAACAGCAAAGACATGGAAACAACCCAAATGCTCATCAATGATAGGCTGGATGAAGAAAATGTAGTACATATACACCATGGAATACTATGCAGCCATAAAAAGGAATGATATCATGTCCTTTGCAGGGACATGGATGAAGCTGGAAGCCATCATCCTCAGCAAACTAACACAGGAACAGAAAACCAAACACCACATGTTCTCATTCATAAGTGGGAGTTGAACATTGAGAACATATGGACACAGAGAGAGGAACAACGTTGGGGGATGGAGGTGGGAACTTAGAGGACAGCTCAATAGGTGCAGCAAACCACCACAGCACATGTATACCTATGTAACAAACCTGCACGTTTGGCATATGTATCCCGGGGTTTTTTAAGAAGAAATAAAGAAAAAATAAATAAGTAAATAAATAAATAAATAATAAAATACATCATTTTTCACAGAAATGGAAAAAATCCTAAAACCTATATAGAAACAAAAATATATCCTAAATATCCAAGCTGGAGACATCACACTACCTGACTTCAACATACATTACCAAGCTATAGTAACCAAAAGAGCATGGTATGTGTATAAAAGTAGACACATAGACCAATGGAACAGAATAGAAAACCTGAAAATAAATCCATGTATTTCCAGCTAACTGATTTTTGTACAAAGATGCCAAGAACATCCATTGGGGAAAGAACATCCTCCTCAATAAATGATGCTATGAAAATTGGATATCCATATGCAGAAGAATGAATCTGGACCCTCTATTTCTTACCATATACAAAAATCAACACAAGCTAGATTAAAGAGTTAAACATAAGACCTGAAACTATAAAACTACTAGAAAAAAAACATAGGGAAAACACCTCAAAACATTGGTGTAGGCAATGATTTTATGGCTAAGACCTCAAAAAAACAGGCAACAAAATAAAAAATAGACAAATGGGACTATATTAAACTAAAAAGCTTCTGCACAGCAAAGGAAGCAATCAACAAAGAGACAACTAGTTGAATGGAAGAAAATATTTGCTATTTGTCTGACAAAATAATATTCAGACTATACAAGAAGCTCAAACAACTCAATAGGAACAAAACAAGTAATCTCATTAAAAAGTTGGCAAAGGACATGAATAGACATTTCTCAAAAGAACACATACAGGCCAGGTGCGGTGGCTCATGCCTGTAATTCCAGCACTTTGGGAGGCCAAGGCTGGCGGATCACCTGAGGTCAGGAGTTCGAGACCAGCCTGGCCAACATGGCGAAACTCTATCTCTACTAAAAATACAAAAATTAGCTGGGTATGGTGGCACAGATCTGTAATCCCAGCTACTTGGGAGGCTAAGGCAGGAGAATCACTTGAACCTGGGAGGAAGAGGTTGCAGTGAGCCAAGATCACGCCACTGCACTCCAGCCTGGGCGACAGCATGAGACTCCATCTCAAAAAACAAAAAACAAAAACAAAAAACACACACATACAAATGAGCAGAAGATATATAAGAAAATGCTCAAAAGTATTAATCATCAGGGAAACCTAAATCAAAACCACAACTGGATATCATCTTACCCTAGTTAGAATGACTACTGTATAAAAAGACACAAAATAACAGATGCTGGTGAGGGTGTGGAGAAAATTGAACTCTTATACACTGTTGCTGGGAATGTAAATGAGTACAGCCACTATGGAAAACAGTATGGAGATTGCTCAAAAAATTAAAAATAGAACTATCATACAATCCAGAAGTCCCACTACTGGATATTTATCCAAAGAAAAGGAAGTAGATCAAAGAAATACATGCATTCGCATGTTTATTGCAGCACTATTCACAATAACTAAGACACAGTATCAACCTAAGTGTCCATCAGTGGATGAACGGATAAATAAAATGTAGTATATTTATACAATGGAATACTATTCACCTTAGAAAAGAATAAAAGCCTGTCATTTGCAGCAACATAGGTGGAACTGGAGGTTATTATGTTAAGTGAAATAAGTCAGGCACAGAAAGGCAAATATCATATGTTCTCACTCCTATGGGGAGCTAAATAAGTAAGTCTCATGGAGGTAGAGAGTAGAAAGATGGATGGCAGAGGCCAGGAAGAATGTGCAGGTGGTAGAGAAGATGAAGAGAGGCTGGTTAATGGGTACAAACATGCAGTTAGATAGATAGGTTAAGGTTTAATGTTCAACAGCAAAGTAGGGTGACTATAGTTAACAACAATGTATGGTATATTTCAAAGTGGCTAGAAGAGAGGGCTTAAAATGTTCCCAACATAAGGAAATGATAAATACTCAGAGTGACAGATACCCCAAACACTCTGACTTGACCATTAGGTATTCTATGCGTGCAACAAAATATCACACGTACCCCATAAATATTTAAAGTATTATATATCAAAAGGACAGTGAAATAGCACAGTTCAGTAATTATAAATTCTATTCTGAGATAACCCAAGGATCAGGCCACATAGCAAGAAAAAAACAAACTCCCATTTGTACCCCCCATTCCTTCCAGTATCAATTTAATAAAGTATAGTGACTTGAGGTAAGTAATGCAGTCATTCCATTTTAATGGTCTTTAGCTTTTAAATTTATCATCTCAATATTAACATCCAGACAAATACTATGAATATATACACCTTAAGAGCCAGGTGCAGTGGCTCATGCCTGTAATCCAAGCACTTTGGAAGGCCAAGTGGGTGGATCACTTGAGCTCAAGAGTTCAAGACCAGCCTGGGTAACATGATAAGATCTCATCTCTACTAAAAGTACAAAAAAAATTGCTGGACATGGTGTTGCATGCCTGTGGTCCCAGATACTCAGGAGGCTAATGTGGGAGGATTGTTGAGCCCAGGAGGCAGAGGTTGCAATGAGCTGAGATCACACCACTGCACTCCAGCCCGGGTGACAGAGTGAGACCCTGTCTCAGGTGAAGGCAAAGGCAAAAAGGCAAAGGCTTTTGCCTTTGCTGAAGCAACAAGAAAAAGAAAAAGAAAAGAAAGGCAGAAGAGAAGAGACTCAGAAATGAGTTTCCAACAGACAGATTCATGTTGTACTTCTGATGCACATGCATTTCTCCTTACTGGATCAGCTTCACCAGGAACTTCATCTGCAGCATCCTCACCATTAAAAAAAGAACAGCCCTTATTTACTCTCTGGCAGGTTGGGATGATCTGTGAACATTTGTTGAAAGAACGTGAAGAGAAAGTTTGGGAAGAATATGAAGAATATTGAACACAAAACTTGCAGAACAATATGTTGCATCTGTGAAGTTTACACATGACCAAATAATGCGACGATATGGGGAACAGCCTGCTAGTTATGTTTCATGAATCATGTATTCTGCATTTGCGAGCTGCCTTGTTCCTTGTTGAGTTGTTGCAAGAGGTACCAATTATGACATGCAGCAATGCCAACACCCCTTCTGTGAATACAGGTTATTTCAAGTTTTCTTCAGTGGCAACCACTCTTAGGCAGCAGCAACTGGTTTTGGAAATTTCCCTGATGTCAGTACCACCTGGATGTGGACATTTGCTACCTGTACTAATACCAGTGGCCTCATTTTGCTGTATCATTACAATCTGGCTTCTTATATTAATGTTTTAAAAGGATTAAAGCTGGTATTCTAGAACATGCCCTTCACTGGTTGTATTAAAAAATTGTAGAATGACATTTAAATGAAGTTAGTGTGATTTTAATTGTGCACAACAACCAAGCTGTAACCAGTTACTAATTTTAGAATGTAATCCCAGGACAATATTAAGCCTGCAGTGCCTCCTGTGAAATAGCGAAGGAGGAGGGCATTTCTGTATTCCAGGACTTCTTGGGGTTTCAGAATGGGTTTATATGATTTTCTTTTTTTTTTTTTCCCGGTAGTTTTATTTATTCTATCAGTCTTTTTAACAAATGTTTATTGCCACATTTTTTTCCAGTGTATCATTGTTTTACTGCCCTTGAAGTACTGGATTTAGTTGGAAGAATAAAACATTTACTTCTAAAATAAAATAAACAACTCTAAGAAAGAAAATAACTCTCTTATACTCATATGTTGAGAACCACTGACCTCATTTTAGAGCAAAGGTTATAGATAATCAAACCTTGAGTATTTAAAAAGTGAAACAATATAAAGTGCAAGAAATTTTATTCAGGAGCCAAAAATTCCAATAAAAGGATTAATAATGACATGTATGCTTCATAGTTCACTAACATAAATCATTTTGGTAGATAATACATATTTATTGGCTAAATTTTATTACTGTCTTTTAATGATTTTTATCTTTTTTATTGACTCTAAATATTTTCTTTTTTAACTAGAAACTTAAAAATTATTATAGATATGTAATAGTTGTACACTTTGTGGGGGTACATGTAATATTTTGATATAAGCATACGTTGTGCAATGATCAAATCCAAGTAATTAGGATAGCTATCTCCTCAAGCATTTATCATTTCTTTGTGTTAGAAACATTTCAATTCCACTCTTTCCGTTATTTTGAAATATGTAAAAAATGCTAACTGTAGTTGCCCTACTATGCTATCAAACATTAGATCATATTGCTTCCATCTAACTGTATTTTTGTTCCCACTAACCATTCCCTCTTTATCTGCCTCCCCCTCCACTACCTTTTCCCAGCCTCTGGCAACCATCATTCTACTTTTACCTAGAAATTGTTTTTTAGTGTGCATTCTGCATGTATGCCATTGGATGGCTGAGAATTCTAAAAGACTTACTATGCATAAGTAACATAACCATACTTCATATAATGTCCTTATTTTATACCACAGAGATGTTTAGATGAAGAGCATCTAATAGGATAAGCATCAAAATTTCAGAATACCATATGATCAGTTGGAAACAGTCATTATTGCAAACAGTACATATTTAAGCCATCACATTGGAATGCTAAATCTTAAACTCAATACAGAGATTATATACCAGTAGAAAAATAAATACAGGTTGAAAACTAAAATTGTTTTTTCAACACACGAAGAGCATATACACAATTGACATCAAGAGCAGGCTAACCAGAGACTAAACTGATGCAAATAGGATGCCAAGCAAAACTCAGCTTTCTGCCAAAAGCTTTCCCCAAGAGGTGAATAACATTTTCCATAAGTCTATGGAAATTGCAGAACTGGTTTGCTAATGAAATACTCTTTACCACTTTTTTATGTATGATTTAACATTTCTGTTCTCTACTGAATAGTATAGGTTATATTAATTACATCAGAGGGGAGTCCATATTTATATTCAATGAAAAGATTAACAGTATTTTAATCACTTGAGAAAATTTTACCATATGTAAAAATGAAATATGCATTTTTAACTACTTTTGATAGTGTAAGAACTATTTATACAGTGTAATTCTGTAAGATTAAAATTAAATATAACCAGCCCGGGCAACATAGTAAGACCCTGTCTCTACCAAAAAAATAAATAATATAAAATTTTCAGGCAGGAGCACTTTATACTATGTGATGTTAACTGTAAAGTATTATAATTTAAAGGGTCATGTTATTTTTACAAAGTTATATGTTTAGGCCAATTCATCACAGGAAAGTTAGACAGTCAGGGGGAAAATGTCTATTTTTAAAAATATTTTCTGTCTAATCATTCCCAAAACGCATCATTGGTGACTTTCAAATAACAGAAAAATTTAACATGTAAGCAGTCTCTACATTTGTCTTTGGCCCATCTTCATTTACCTTCTTTAGTATTAAATGTGTTTATAAACAGAAGCCATAACTAACTGCTATGCTTACTGTTTTCATTGTACTATATCATTCCCAGATATTAGAAAAGCAAACAATTAAACCAAGTGATGGAAAATACAAGTGATGCTGCAAAATTATAGTGAGTCAGGTAGTCATGCACCTGACTGGTCTCCAAAGTGTTCAGACGAACAAATGCTTTAAGAAGCTTTCAACCATAATGCAAAAGCAGGTTCTACCATAGGCCCCATACATCTCAGCATGGGAGCAATGTTCACATGCAGTAGCCTATCCCGAAAAGATACATAAATTGTCTATATCCTTGACTGGGCACCTGTGACTTTGGAAAATTAAATTTCATATTCATTATTTATGAGGTCAGCACAAATCCCTTGATGGAATTTCAGCCTAATTAAAAAGTGTTAAGAGAGGTTTGCAGCCCCTTGCTAGTTCTCATAAACACTTCACTGTTAAAAAGTAGATAGCTACCTTCTGCCTGAGGAAAACTAATGAATCCACAGAATTTATACCCAAGATCTACAGAAATTCAGATTTGTTTTTCTGTAATAGTCTTGAGTTCTGAGTGTTCAGGGTCAAAGCCACCTCAAAATTCCTTCCATGCCAAAGGAGACAAGAGGCAGAAGATAAGATATTTTCTATTTTTACTCTTTACTTTTAGGCACCTCATTTCCACCTTTTGTCAGTTATTTTGCTTTACTCCTCCTAGTGCCTCTCTCTTCTAATTGCACCAGCTTCTGACTATCTTTATCCTTTCCTGCTTCCTAAGAATAAAATCAAGCAAAGCCAAAAAGTGCTTTAAGCACAATTCATTTTAAGCATATATTATTTTAAATATGCATGTTATGAATTTGCTTTTAGTTTTTCTGCTTTTGCCAGAACACAAATTTGCCACAACAAAACTTCTACACATTCTGTTGTAATACATTCAGTTGTGGTTTATGTTAATGCATTTTATAAATTAGTCACTCAACAAGTATTTACTGGGTTTGTCCAGCATTCGGTCCATGATAGAATCTATAAAATGTAAAGAGAGGGAAAAAAAAACCTATAAGATATTTAAGACTGATTTTAATGCTTCTAAATTTCTTTAAAAATCAAAAAAAGGCAAAAACATGGACATTTTAATAACAAGATGACATTCTAAATGCATGCTACTGCTCAGGCAGGAGGGCAGACTGAGCATGAATGTTTACCTTTCTACCTCCTAAATCACACTGAAATGATTCTAAAAATGTAAAAACAGAATGCAATAGGAAAAAGTGAATGAGGTATGGAAGCAGAGTGGCCAGGAAACTAATGAGTGTTCTACAGTGTTTAACGGGGTTTAGAGAAGACAGCATGCAGATGGGATTACTGCAGTGATGGAGAAGACAGAGCCTGTGGAGTGGCACATGAGGCCTGTACAGAAGATGGGTCTGTTGTGCCTAGGAAAGAACTCAGAAAGGATTTAACCACACAGGCTAGAAATGGGGCAGGAGTAGATTATAGGGCTTGAGGATATTTCATTAAAGTACTGACTACTGAACAGCTGGATAAATCCCTCCCACATTTTCACTTTCAGACAACTGGCAGAAATGCCATATGACACAGGAAGAAAACAGCTCATCTCTAAATAATTTGAATAATTTTTGTGGGAAGTGCTACACTCCAAAGAAAACTACCAGCCTATCTGCCTATTACACAGTGTCCATCTTAAATTCAAGCCTATTTACCAGTGAATCAGTGAACACGTTCACCCAAGTATACATAGTTTATGTTAAAATATCCCATTTAGGGGAAGTAGATGAGTACAATGGCAAAGGAAAACTAGCCAGCAAGTTATGTTACTCAACTTTTCCCATTAACAAGGAACAGTAGACAACCATGGATCACCAGACATTTGAGGTAAATCAATAGTATAAGAGGAATTCCAAGAAATGATGCATTCATATAATAATAAAAAAAGACTTCTGTGGTGGTGGAGTGATTAGAAAATAAGAGCTTAAAGGAAATTGAAAATATAATTACTAAAATTAAAATTCAATACAAGAGCTATAAGATAAAGTCAAGAAACTCACACAATGAAAAAATAGTAAACTTAAAAGTTAAGATATGGATATTTCAGCATTTGTTCTTTAGTAAATAATATTCAGAATATCATTTTTTAAAACTTTAAGACCTGCAAAGAGGCAAGAAACTAATAATCAAGTGAACATATATTCAACAGAAGCAGAATCACCCTGTTATTGGAATTAGGAGACAAGGATTTTAAGACATCTATTATAATTACATTAAAGAATTTATAGTAAAAGATACAATGGTTGAAAATATGGGGTATTCAGGAGATAAATGGAAACTCTAAAAAGAACTAAAGAGAAATTCTACAACTGAAAATTTTATCTAAAATTTTTAAAAATTATTTGAATGCTCTTAACTTCAGATTGCATACTACAGAAGAAAAGAGTAGTGAACTCTTACAGGTCAGTAAAAGTGATCATGTTTAAACTAGGCATGGATTAAAAAACAGATTAATAACTCCTCCACCCCTGGCAGCTATGGCTTGCTGTGGAGGGCACTTCTGTGTGCTGGGGAAGGGAGAGGACTGCAATTGTGAGGCATTTAACGCAGTGCTGTGCAGTAGTAACAGAAAGGAAGACCAGACCAAACTCAGCTAATAGCTGCCCAAGGAGGCAGCATTTAAACCAGCCCTAGTCAGAGGGGAATCACTGATCCCAGTGGTCAGAATTGAGTTCCCACAAGCCTCACCACCACAGGCTAAAGTGCACTGAAGCTCTAAATAAACTTCAGAAGGCCACATTTAGGCAAGTCCTAGTGTTGAACTGGGCCCAGAGCCAGTGGACTCACAGGACATGCAACCTAACGAGACAACAGCCAGAGTGGCAAAATGAGTGCTGGCATCACCTCACCCTTAACCCCAGGCTGCAGAGTTCACACCTCCAAAAGATACCCCTTCCTTCTGCTTCAGGAGAAGAGAGGTAAGAGTGAGGAGAAGAGAGGGAATAGTCGGAGAACTTTATCTTGCATCTTGGATAACAGCTCAGCAACAGCAGGATAAGGCACTAGTCAGAATTGTGAGGCCCCTTTCCAAGTCCTAGCTCCTGGATGACACTTCTAGAAACACCCTGCGCCAGAAGGGAACACACTGCCTTGAAAGAAAGGACTCAGTTCTGGCAGCATTTATCACTTGTTAACTTTAAGAGCCCTTTGGCACTGAATAACAAGCAGCTATACCCAGGAACTACATTGAGGGCCTTGAGTGAGACTCTGAGACTTGCTGGCTCTAGGTGAGACTCAGAACATTGCCAGCTATTGTGGCCCTGGGGCAAGACTCCTTGTGCTTGAGAAAAGCAGAGGGAAAAGTAAGGGGAACTTTGTCTTTGGCCACAAGGGTAGAGCACCAAGTGGGGCCTTGAGGTATCCAATTCTAGCACTCTACTCTTGGGCAGCATTTCTGGACCTGCCCTAGGACAGGGGAACCCACTCCCCTGAAGGCTGAGATCCAAGCCAGGCAGCATAATCACAAGCTGACTGAGGAGCCACTGGGCTATAAGAAAGCATAACCAGTAGTCTGGCAGTACTCCTCCTGTGTCTGAGGTGGTGGTGGTCACAGGGTGAGGCTCCTTTCCCTTTGAAAAGGGGAAGGGAGAGTGGGAAGAACTGTGTCTCATGGTTTAATGCCAGCTCCGCCTCAGTACAGGAGAACACCAGGTAGACTTCTAAGGTTCTTTTATTCTAATCCCTGGCTCCTGGACAGCACCTCTGTATCTGCCAGAAACCTGGGGGAACTTGCTGCCCTGAAGGGAAGGACATAGGCCTAACTGGCTTTGTCACCTGCTGATCGTGGAGCCCTGGGCCTTTGAGTGAGCATAGGCAGTAGCTAGGGAGTGATTACATCAGGCCTTGGGAGAGATGCAGTCTTATGTTGGCTTCAGGTTTTACACAGTGCAGTCATAGTGGTGATGGCCACAGGGGTGGTTGAGTCACTCCACCTCCAGCTTCAGATGGCTCAGAACACAGAAAGAGACTCCATTTGTTTGAGAGAAAGTAAGGGAAGAGGACAAGAATGTCTACCTGGTAATCCAAAAACACTCTCCCAGATCTTGTCCAAGACTATCAAGGCAGTACCTCTATGATTTTGCAAGAACCACAGTGTTAATGGACTTGGGGTTCCCCTAAAGCAGATACAGCTTAGCTCACAACATCCAAGTCATTTCAAATACTTAGAAAGTCTTCTAAGAAGGATGAATACAAACAAGCCCAGACTGCAAAGACTACAATAAACACCTAACTCTTCAATGCTCAGACACAAAACAACATCTACAAAGTATCAAGACAATCCAGGAAAACATGATCTCACCACCAAATGAACTAAATAAGACACCAGGGGCCAATCCTGGAGAAACACAGATATGTGACCTTCCAGAAAGAGAATTCAAAATGGCTATGTAGAGGAAACTCAAAGAAATTCAAGGTAATGCAGAGAAGGAATTCAGAATTCTATCAGATAAACTTAACAAAAAGATTTAAATAGTTAAAAAGAATCAAGTAGAAATTCTGTCGCTGAAAAAGGCATTTGGCATAATGAAGAATGCACCAGAGTTCTTTAGCAGCAGAACTGATCAAGCAGAAGAAAGAATTACTGAGCTTGAAGACAGGCTATTTTAAAATAACAGTCAAAGGAGATAATAGGAAAAAGAAGAAAAAGTGAAGCATGCCTACAGGATCTAGAAAATAGCCTCAAAAGGGCAAATCTAAGAGTTCTTGGCCTTAAAGAGGAAGTAGAGGAAGAGACAGGGGTGGAAAGTTTGTTCAAAGGGATAATAAGAGACTCATAGGATATCCAACATCCTACAGAGAGATATTAATATCCAAGTTCAGAAAGGTTATAGAAAACCAAGCAAATTTAATCCAAAGAAGACTACTTCAAGGCATTTAATAATCAAATTCCCAAAATTATGGATAAAGAAAGAAACTTAAAAGCAGCAGACTTTTCAATGGAAACCTTACAGACCAGGAAATAGTGGCATGTCATATTTAAAATGCTGAAGAAAAAAAAAAACTTTTTTTCCTAGAATAGCATACTATGATAAAAATATTCTTTAAACATGAAGGAGAAATAAAGACTTTCCCAGACAAAAAAAAAAAAAAAAAAAAAGCTGAGGGATTTCATCAATACCATACCTGTCCTGCAGGAAATGCTAAAGAGAGTACTTCAATCAGAAAAAAAAAGACATTAATGAGCAATAAATAGTCACCTAAAGGTACAAAACTCACTGGTAATAGTAATTACACAGAAAAACACAGGATATTATAACACTGTGACTGTGGTGTGTAAACTACTTTTGTCATAAGTAGAAAAACTAAATAATGAACCAATCAAAAATAATAACTACAACAACTTTTCAAGACACAGATAGCACAATAAGATACAAATAGAAACAAGAAAAAAAGTTAAAAAGTGGGGAGACAAAGTTAAGGCATAGTGTTTTTATTACTTTTCTTTTTGTTTGTTTTTGCAAACAGTGTTAGGTTGTTATCAGGTCTAAATAATGGATTATAATATAGTATTTGCAAGCCTCATGAGAACCTCAGGCGAAAAAGCATACAATGAATACACAAAAATTAAAAAGCAAGACACTAAATTGTGTCACCAGAGAAAATCACCTTCACTAAAGAAAGACAAGGAGGAAAGAAAGAAGGAAGTAAAGACAACAAAACAATCAGAAAACAAACTACAAAATCGCAGGAGTAAGTCCTTACTTATCAATAATACGTTTAAAGGTAAATGGACTAAACTCTCCAATCAAAAGACAGACAGTAGTTGAATGAATGAAAAAACAAGACCAATTATCTGTTGCCTACAAGAAACACACTTCACCTGTAAAAACACGCATAGACTAAAAATAAAGGGATGGGAAAGATAGTCCATTCCAATATAAATCAAAAAAGAGTAGGAGTCACTATACTTACTTATATCAGACAAAATAAATTTCAAGACAAAACTATAAGAGATGAAAAAAGTTCACTATACTTATATCAGACAAAATAAATTTCAAGACAAAACCATAAGAGACGAAAAAAGTAACAATGAAGATGTCAATTCAGCAAGAGGGTGCATATATATGTACCCAATACTTTAGCAATTAGATATAGAAAGCAACTACTACTGGAGCTGGAGAGAGAGATGGATCCCAATACAATAAGAGCTGGAGACTTTAACACTCCACTTTAAGCACTGGACAGACTATCTACACAGAAAATCAAAAAAGAAACATTGGACTTAATCTGCACTATACACCAAATGGATCTAATAGATATTTACAGAATATTTCATCCAAGAGTTGCAAGATACTCATCCTTTTTTTTTTTTTCCACTCAGTACATGGATTACTCTCAAGGACAGACTATGTGTTAGGTCACAAAACAAGGCTTAACACATTCAAAAAATTAAAATAACATCAAGCATCTTCTCTACCCACAATGGAAAAAAAACTAGAAATTAATAACAAGAGGAATTTTGGAAGCTATACAAATACATGGAAATTAAACAATATGCTCCTGAAACAGTGGGTCAATGAAGAAATTAATAAGGAAATTGAAAAAGGTCTTGAAAAAATAAAAATGGAAACACAACATACCAAAACCTATGGGATACAGCAGAAAAGTACTAAAAAGAAAGTTTATAACTATATGTGCCTGCATAGAAAAGAAGAAAAACTTCAGATAATCTAATGATGCATCTAAAATAACTAGAAAAGCTACAGCAAACAAAACCCAAAATTAGTAGAAGAAAAAAAAAATAAAGATTAGAGCAGAAATAAATTAAATTGAAATGAAGAAAACAATACAAAAGGTCAATGAAACAAAAAGTTGTTTTTTTAAAAGTTAAATTGACCAACCTTTAGCTAGACTAAGAAAAAAAGAAAGAAGATAGAAGTAAAATCAGAGATGAAAAAAGAGGCATTACAACTGATACTGCAGAAGTTCAAAGGATCATCAGTGGCTATTGTGAGCAACTACATGCCAACAAATTGAAAAATCTAGAAGAAATGGACAGATTCTAAGACACATAAAACCTACCAAAAAGGAATCAAGAGGAAATCCAAAACCTGATCAGATGAGTAATAAGTAACAAGGTCGAAGCTGTAATAAAAAGTCTACCAGTAAAAAAACAAAAAACAAAAAAAATCAGGACCTGATGGCTTCACTGATAAATTCTACCAAACATATAAATAACTAATAACAATTCCACTCAAACTATTCTAAAAAATAGAGGAGGAGGAAATACTTCCAAACTCATTCCACAATCTAATAATACCCTGATACCAAAACCAGACAAAGATACCAAAAAAGGAACTAATAGGCAAATATCTCTGTTGCATATTGATGCAAAAATCCTCAACAAAATACTAGCAAACCAAATTCAGCAATACATTAAAAAGATCACTCATCATGACCAGTTGGAATTTATTCCTGGTATGCATAGATGACTTAACCTATGCAAATGAATCAATGTGATACATCATATCAACAGAATAATGAATAAAAAGCAAATGATCTTTTCAATTGACACCTAAAAATGCATTTGATAAAACTCAACATTACTTCATAATAAAATCATGCAAAAAATGTGTATAGAAGGAACATATCGCAACATAATAAAAGCCATATATGACAGACTCACAGCTAGAATCATACAGAGTGGGGTAAAACTGAAACCCTTTCCTCTAAGATCTGGAACACAAGAATGCCTACTTTCACCACTGTTATTCAACTTAGTACTGGAAGTCCCAGCTAGAGCAATCAGACAAGAAAGAAATAAAGGGCATTCAAACTGGAAAGGAAAAAGTCAAATTATCTTTGTTTGCAGATGATATAATCTTATATTTGGAAAAACCTAAAGACTCCACTGAAAAACTATTAGAACTGAAAAAAGTTTCAGTAAATTTGCAGCATATAAAGTCAACAAAGAAAAAGTAGTAGCATTTCTATATGCCGACAGAGAACAATATGAAAAAGGGATCAAAAAGTAACCTCATTTAAAATAGCCACACATAAATTTACCTAGGAATTAATCAAAGAAGTGAAAGATCTCTATAATGAAAACTATAAAACACTAATGAGAGAAATTTAAAAGGACACCAAAAACAGAAAGATATTCCATGTTTATGGATTGGAAGAGTCAATACTGTTAAAATTTCCATACTTCCCAAAGCACTCTACAAATTCGATGCAATCCCTATCAAAATACCAATGACATTCTTCACAGAAATAAGAAAACATTTCTAAAATTGATATGGAATCACAAAAGACTCCAAATAGCCAAAGTTATCCCTTGGGCATTTTGGGGGCAAAATATCTGGGGGCAAATTTTTTGGGCAAAATGAATAGACATTTCTCAAAAGTAGACATACAAATGACAAACAGGCATATGAAGAGGTGTTCAACATCACTGATCATCAGAGAAATGCAAATCAAAACTACAATGAGATCATCTCACCCCAACAAATATGGTTTATACTCAAAAGACAGGCAATAACAAATTCTGGTGAGGATGCAGAAGAAAAACAAGAACCCTAATACACTGTTTGTGGGAATGTAAAATTAGTATAACCACTAAGGAGAACAGTTTGGAGGTTCCTCAAAAAACTAAAAATTGAGCTATCACATGATCCAGCAATGCCACTGCTGGGTATATACTCAAAAGAAAAGAGATCAGTATATCAAAGAGATATCTGCACTCCTATGTTCATTACAGCTCTGTTCACAATAGCCAAGATTTGGAAGCAACTTAAGTATCTATCAGCAGTTGAATGGATAAAGAACATATGGTACTTATACACAATGGAGTACTATTCAGCCATTAAAAAAATGAGATCCTGTTATTTGCAACAACATGGATGCAACTGGAGATCATTATGTTAAATGAAATAAGCTAGGGACAGAAACACAAACATCACATGTTTTCACCTATTTGTGGTATCTAAAAATCAAAACAATTGAACCCATGGACCTAGAGAGTAGAAGAATGGTTACCAGAGGCTAAGAAGAGTAGTGGAGGACTGGAGGGAAGGTGAGGATGATTAATGGGTAGCAAGAGAAATAGAAAGAATAAATAAGACCTACTGTTTGATAGCACAACAGGGTGACTATAGTCAATAATAATTATACATTTTCAGATAACTAAACAAGTATAATTGGATTGTTTGTAACATCAAGGATAAATGCTTGAGGGGATGGATACCCCCTTCTCCATGATGTAATTATTGTGTACTGCATGCCTGTTTCAAAACATCTCATGTATCCTATTAATATATATATATACCTACTATGTACCCACAAAAAATTAAAAGAATAAAAATATAAAACATAAAAGAAGTATGGCTTATACAGTTTGGTAAGTTAAATTAGGCCAAATTTTAAAGGATTTAAGTGGCAGCCAATGTGTTTTGATGTGATTATGAAAAAGCCATGTTTCCCAAAGTATGCTTTCTGCAAAACTAGTCCCCTAGGATGAGCCTTTTAAAAATGTTTCTGTGGTCATATGTGAAAGAGAAAAAAAAAAAAAAAACTTTTCATCTGAGGAATGCAAGCCCCTTAAAATTATCAGGCCAACAGAAGCATTTAAAATGTGACAGCAGTCACAGCTCACTTCACCTTGAGCTAAATAATGACCTCTTGTAGTCACTGGCTATGTGGCCTCTTGACTAACTGACACCAAGTAGCCATAAAAATTCCACAGGCTAGACACCATAACTCATAACCTATAGTTCAATGATGTGCAGCCAATCACTATCAATGTTGTTTCTGCCAACTGATGAGAATTCCTGTCAAACAACTTGTATCGGCCCACTTTTTGCTCCCTTTGCCCTTAAAAACCTGCTTGTAACAAAAGCCAATGGAACATTCTCCAAGGCAACATAAAAGTACGTCCTGGGAAGCTTTCCTAACTTTGGCTCAAGTAAACTCTAAATTATATTTTGTACCTCACCTTCTTCCTTTTAGGATGACAAATGTATTTGAGAAACGCTTCATATTAATTCCCCTTCTCTAAAATATATAACATTTTCAGGTTATATAGTAAAGAGACTCTTAAATTTTTTCTGTAGTCAGATATTTCCTAAAAGTTCTTTATTGTGGAGCATGTTTCTGGTAATTCTTAACACCCCTAGAATCTTGTGTTCTACAGAAGACATTTGGGAAAATGCTGCTCTACATATGACAATGACAATACTTTCTAATGTTCTATGTTTGGAGGTCAGGAACAATCCTAAAATTTAATATATATTATCTCATTTCATCATTACATCAACTTCATAAGTTAGACTCTAAGATTAGCCCAATTTTATAAGGTAACTGATCCTCAGACAGATGCAGTAACTTGCCCATGATCCATGTGCTAGTAAACTATGGAACTGAGGTTTGTACCCAAGCCTTCTAGTTCCAGAGCCTGTATGTACTCTTGAATACTTGGTATGGAAAGTCATTAAAGCTTTCTGAGACATAGATTGTGTTTAAGAAAAAAATTCTTCAATACTCTTGATTTTGTCCATTTCCCTTCCTATATTGTGTTATGTACCATCATTAGGACAATTCCCATGTAATATATTATATAATGGGCAATTTAATATTTCCACTATATGCATATTACAACGTTTGTAATTGTCCTGCCATTCTTAAATATTCTGCTCCTTTTTTATTAATTCTTTTTTCTCTTTGAGAGAAGGTTGGAAGTTTCTATTGACATTTATTCAACCTCACTGAGCCTTTCCTTGACCATCTTCAGCCTACTAATAAGCACGTCAAAGGCATTCTTCATTTCTCACATTTCCTTTGATTCCCAATCTGATAATTCAATAATTTCTGGTACAATTGAGTCTGATTCTGATGTTTGTCTTGTCTCTTTAGAGTGGGCTTTTAGCCTTCCAGAATGTCCCATTATTTTTAAGCGGGACAGTTTCATGAAAAGGAACAGGGGTAAATACACCTTTAGTGTGGAGTTTTATGTTTATCTGGCTAGAAGTTTATCTGTGTCTACATTTGCTTTTCTTATAGGTGTCAACATTTTTGCTAGTGTTTTTGTTTTATCTCCTCAGTGGTCTCTGGGTTTCCCTAAAGACTATTTCTTAAATAGGGTCTGAGATGTGCATTTCTTTGAGCTCTAATTTTCTGTTACTGTATAAGAGCCCTGTTGATGTGGTGGTAAGACAAGAGAAGAAATGTTCTATAATATTTTGCAGGTCTCAGTCTTTTAATAAGCCTGTGCCCTTTGGTTGTGATCTTCAAAAGTGCTTCTTAGCTTCTCTCTCCTCCCCTTAGGTGATACAAGATGTCTGGAGGGGGCTGGCACTAGATATTTTCCTTCCACACGTGGAAGGCTACAGGGGGCTGGAGTTGGGTATTTCCCTTTCCTCAAGTTGCTTAGGCTCTACTAAAACCCAAGGAGATTAGGCTCTGGTAATATAGTTTTCCTTGAGGGCAGATCATTATTAAGGAGAAGAGAGCACTGTGGGCTTATTTAAAAACAGTTACTTTCTCCATCACCCTGGCAGAAGCACAAGAGGATTTTTCTTTTTTTTTTTTCTTTTTTTTTTTATTATTGTACTTTAAGTTCTAGGGTACCTGTGCACAATATGCAGGTTTGTTACATATGTATATATGTGCCATGTTGGTGTGCTGCACCCATTAACTCGTCATTTACATTAGGTATATCTGCTAATGCTATCCCTTCCCCAACTACCACAATAGGACCTGGTGTGTGATGGTCCCCTTCCTGTGTCCAGGTGATCTCATTGTTCAATTCCCACCTATGAGTGAGAACATGCGGTATTTGGTTTTCTGTTCTTGCAATAGTTTGCTGAGAATGATGGTTTCCAGCTGCATCCATGTCCCTACAAAGGACACAAACTCATCCTTTTTTATGGCTGCATAGTATT